>NW_026652284.1:92106940-92342451 GCF_009828535.3 Hylobates moloch
TGAGAAATCTCACGTTGAAACATAATCTCCAATGTTGGAGACAGGCCTGGTAGGAGGTGATTAGAAAATAGGGACAGATTTCTCATGAATGGTTTAGCACTATCCCCTTTGTACTGTCCTTGTGATAATGAGTTCTCCCAAGACCTAGCTGTTTAAAAGTCTAGCACCCACCCTTCCTCTCTCTGTGGCTCCCACTCCTGCCATGTGAGAGGCCTGCTCTTCCTTCACCTTTCACCATAACTGTAAGTTTCCTGAGGTCTCACCAGAAGCAGATGCCAGCACTGTGCTTCCTTTACACCCTGTACAACTATGAGCCCATTAAACCTCTTTTCTTATAAATTACCCAGCCTCAGGTATTTCTTTATAGCAATGCGAGAACAGCCTAATACAACATATATTCTTAGAATAATTTTTTCTCTGCCCTACAGCCAAACCTTTTATAGTTAAGGCATTAAAATAAAACAAAACAAATATAAGTTTATAAGAATCACTCTATCTGCATGCATAAACAGAAAATAAACAATAATGAGCATATCATTTAAAGAAAAGAAATTAAAAACAAATTTCTAAAAGCTATCCATCTCCCACCCCATGATTTTTGTAATATACTAATAATATTTTTTCCAATTTGTTCTATTTTTCAAATTTCTCTATAACATTATTCAGAAATTCATAATTGTTTAATATATGTAAACTTGACTATTTTGACTTAGATTTTTTTTCCTTAGGTAAGCCATTGTAATTCTATGCATTTCACAATTATATTAGGTACTTAATAATTTGTCTTGTTCTTTATTCAAGTTTATATAATGTCATCATTTTTAGTTCAGTTATAATTTTTGTGTGTATGTGTATGCACACATGTGTAGTTTCTGTGCTCTATTGTGTGCCATTATTTTATAGTATTTTTTCTTATTATATTTATTATAGACTCTTAAAATCCATACTTATAGTTTTTGATATCCATTGTTAAGTACACTTTGTTTCCCAAAAATATCTTGGTGTTTTGCATACCAATTCTTACAAACAATATTTAGGATTAATTTGTCTAGTTTGAAAACAAAGAACAAACAAATAAAACTTTCCTTTTTTATTTTAAAAACTAAACATTTAGCAGGTCTCACATAATTATTCTTAAAATGACTATTCTGTAAATTTAGTTTAAGTACATGTGATTTCTGTATTAGTCTGTTCTCACACTGCTAATCAGTAAGATATACCTGAGACTGGGTAATTTATAGAGAAAAGAGGTTTAATTGACTCACAGTTCAGCATAGCTGAGGAGGCCTCAGGAAGCTTACGATCATGGGGAAAGGGGAAGCAAACATAACGTTCTTCACATGGCAGCAGAATGAAAGCTGAGCAAAGGGGGAAGTCCCTTATAAAACCATCAGATCTCAAGAGAACTCACTCACTGTCAGGAGAATAGAATGGGAAAACTGCCCCGTGATTTGATTACCTCCTACCGATTTCCTCCCACCACAAGTGGGGATTATTGGAACTATAATTGAAGATGAGATTTGGGTGGGGACACAGCCAAATCATATTAATTGTATTGCAAAATACTAATAAGAAAATGTGAGAAGTTTGTGTCTTATTCTGTATCTACGTTACACAAATCATAAACCTAAAATTGAGCTAATATATCCTTTTGTTTTAAAGCTACGAAAATCCAAAAGTATAAAAACTCTTCCACTGTTGACAATTTAGAAGAGGTTAAAGTCGTACAGGCCACGGAATAAGTATGGTGGGCCAAGCAAAGAGACCACTGCCAGTCCGTCCCTGTTTCCACCTCTGAGGCTGGAACCAAACTTAAGCAATGGGAGCTCTCCCAAAGGAGTTAAGCATGCCAAGGCCAGAAATGAGCAAGGGCAGTATGACAAAGGACCTTAGAGGTGGCTGGGTCTCCTTGGCTTTCATTTCAAGGGTACTGCCACCTGTGAATACCTCAACACATGGCTAGGAGGCCAGGGCCCACACGGTTCAGATGGCAGCCATGTTGATGATAGGACCAAGGCATCCATGGAAAAGACAAGCATTTTCCCAGCATCCTTCAGGCCAGGCATGGGGTGGGACCTCACTGGGATCTAGGGCAGGTCAGGATCCCATCAGACCATGGAAAGAGGTTGGGGTGCTCTTGCATGACTGGAGAGTACCTTGGTCACCTAGAGGAGGAACTTCCACTGAGGACATTTTTGTAGCTGGGGAGCCATGATTGGCTCCAGCCAGGCACAGTGGAGCCACTGGGGAGAGGCAGGAACAGTGTAACTGCTGTCACCATTCCCTTCAAGTGTTGGACCCAGCAGGATGTCTGGTACTTAGATGGTGGGAAGGGCCTAGATTCTCACTAAACCCGCAGCTGGTTTAAAACTGATTACAGAGCTGCCTGTAAAGGGGTTAACCTCATTGCCCTCATTCCACCAAACCCTTCAGTCCCTCAATCCTCCATTCTGTACTCCCACCCCTGCGGTATTTTGGATTCTGAGGGATGGATTCCATGGGTCCTAGGCAAGGTTAGGAATGGTGATGAGAGATACGATGCGTTGATCAGCATCTGGAGGATTGATCCCAGCACTGGGCAATTTTGATTCTCCTGATGCTCCCCGCCTGGCAGGCGCCTGGACTATTCTTCTATCATGGCTCTGGATTCTGCCATCCTGGTGCTGCACACCAGATGAACTGGGAATTCTGGAAGCTGCCAGCAAAGGTGTTAAAAGCAAACTGCCCAGAGCTCCAGGGCAGCAAGAACAGGCACTTATCCACATTCTCAAAGAGTTGCCAGCTCTAGTCCGTGAAGGCCGCGTAGGGTGTAGATATTCATGGTTTCTTCTAGAAGTGTTTTAATGAAACCAGAATATCATCAGCAAAAAAAATCTGGAAGGCAAATAGGATCTCTGCTGAGCAGCAATTCCAGAATGGACTTTCCAGGCTGTGGCTGCACTTGGACCACAGTACTATTGCCCATCTGGACACCAAAGTATTATATCAATGCTTAGTTCAATTTTTCTTATCAACTTTTAAAAACAGCTTTATTGAGTTATAATTTACAAAATATAAAATTACTCATTTAAACCACACAGTTCAGTGGTTTTCAGTATATTCACAACCATTACCATAATCAATATTAGAATATTTTTGCCCCCAAAAATGATACCCATGAGCACTTGCTCTCAATCTTCTATCCACCATAACCCAGCCCTGCACAAGCACTAGCCTATTTTTTGTCTCTATAGATTTGTCTTTTTGGAGCTTCATATAAATACTTATGTACTTTTACATTTTAGTTATATTAATATAATAACTACAGACCAGAAAGTCAAAGATTCTATGAACTTGCATCATTAAAAGGTAAATTTTAAACACATTTTGTAAAAGCCTAAAATTTTTATAAAAAGCCTTTATGAAATACCAACATTTTTCATTTACAAGGGAAGAGATGTTGTGATTTGCTGTTAAACATAATAAAATACTATGTTACTAAGTAAATTAATATACTATATGCATAATATCAAGTATTCATGAATTTTCTAGGACTTTATGGAGCGTTTTTAATACTATGCTCACTTCCATCAACTCCTAAATATTTCTGGAGTGTGCTTTTTTATTAATTCATTTGTGCTAGTATATTCAAAATAGTTTTAAGGTTAGGCAAAGGAAAATATAATTACAAAGATAAATCTTTCCCACCAAGCACTCAACACACCCTCTGCACACATATGCTTTGATTTTCCTAAAAGCCATTGCATCAATTAAAACCATTATTCTTAAGCCTATTTGGCTGTTGGTCTAGCAGTGAAACCAGACACTATTTGTTGACAAAGTTAAATTAGTTTTGCTTCTGAAGCAGTCAGGAGAGATGTTTTACATATGGAAAATATAAATTGTGCTACAAGTTGTGATTTGTACATCTAGAGCAAAATTCCTCTCTCCAACCATATTTTCTCTAGCGTGCCTTCTAAGGTGCCTAGGATTCAGTCTGTTAGTCTTTATCAGTGAAGGCAGTATTGGCATTTGGGCTAATCTTTTATTGTGCAACTCTGTGCTGTGCACTGCTAAACATTCAGCATCCCTGGCTTCAAATCACTAAATACCAATTGATCTATTTCCCTCATTGTAAAAACCAAAACATAGTTTCACCTACTTACAAAATTCTCTTTGGGAGCATCATACCTTCTCTTCCCACCTTAGTTGAGAACTTCTGCTAAAATACAAATACAGTAACACTCTTACTAATAATAGCTTCAGTTCAGATTTCTTTATCTCGTACACTAAACAGAAAATCATTAGGGCGAGTCTTTTTTGTTTGTTTTTTTTTTGTTTGTTTATTTTGTTTTTTTGAGACTGAGTTTCACTCTTGTTTCCCAGGCTGGAGTGCAATGGCACAATCTGGGCTCACTGCAACCTCTGCCTCCCAGGTTCAAGCGATTTTCCTAGCTCAGCCTCCTGAGTAGCTGGGATTACAGGTGCCTGCCACCACACCCAGCTAATTTTTTGTATTTTCAGTAGAGACCGGATTTCACCATGTTGGCCAGGCTGGTCTCGAACTCCTGACCTCAGGTGATCCACCTGCCTCAGCCTGCCAAAGTGCTGGGGATTACAGGCATGACCACTGCTCCCGGCCAGCTTTACTTTAATATTCAATTTTCATTTGCCACTGTGTGTCTTTGCTCATGCTACTTTTTTTCTCAAAATTGCTAAGTATGTTTCTGGCACATGGTCCATCTATCTACCTCATAACCCTGACAAAAGTGTTACAATGCTAAGAACTCAAGAACCAATGTCTCAGGATCCAGTTGCAACATTTTTGTACAATGCATCATAGTGGTTATTGACATGGTTTTACTGTTCTATATTTTCTGGATGGATAGAAGCTTTATCGTCAAAATGCAGCTGTAGCATGTGCACACACACACACGCGAAAAAATCCCGCATCTATTTAATTCGGAAGTCATTAAGGAATTTTGAAGAGCTCTGTCACACAGAAGTTTCTGTTTTCTTACCATTTCAATTTTCAAAGAAATAGAATGAATGGCATATGAAAAACAAACTCACAAAACTGTCTAAGAAATATCAGTTGCTGTGGCCAAAGCTTTGCTGTTATTTCTCGTGATCATTAATTGAAGTCCAAAAGGAATTCATATTCTATCCCCATGAGTTCAGCACCCAATGTCTCTTGTCCGGATCACACCCCTGTCCTTGATTCTGTTCTATTACTGGTTGATATGACCGGATACTGTAAAGATTTAATGCTGTAAACCAAATTTATGACTAATAGCTACAGATGGCTTTTCTCATAAATAAACTACAAGAACCTCTGCATGAGCTTCAGTCTGGAGTCCTTTTCTACTGGAAACAATACCAATATAAGACTGGTTTTGAAACCTCACTGGAAAGGATTTAAATTTTAATTATGATTAAATACTAACAAAGCATTTAAGTAATAAGGCGTAGATCCCCAGATCCACATTTCCAAACCCCCAATACATCATATTACCATAATCTGAACACATTTATACTTCGAAATCTAAAACAGGATTCTCCGGAAGTAGACAACGTTATAAAGGAGACACTTTTTTTTTTTCAAGAAACTCAACAAATTTCCAGAATGAGGTGGTGTCCACCCAAGATTCCCAAAGACCCACAAATGCCATGAGCCACCAAATGTCTCATGCTTCTTGCCTTTCTTTTCTCTCTCTCTCTCTTCTCTTACTATGCTAAGCTATTAATGGATTGGAGTGGGTAGTTTGAGACAACTGACTCAGGAGTTGAGGTAGGTTTGGTTTTCTTGTTGATATGGTTACCTTCTTCACACCACAGCTTAAAGTTCCTCTAGAGTGACCTTGGAGTCTGGGAAGGACACTTTGACATTACCCATGTCATCATTTCCCCAAGTCTGAACACTGAACTGCAGAGAGAGATACTCTCTGTGTGTGAGGATAGTGAAATGAGCACTTCACTTCACTGAAGAATTCTGAACCAGGCCAGACCCCAAGAACTCAGGCTTCAGAACAGCCTCTGCAAACCCAGATGCCAGGACCTCCCCAATGCCAAGAACCTTGTCCTTTGGATGGGGGAACTTGATGAAGGGCTTTCACAATGTTTCTGCTACATCTTCAGCTTTAAGCCCAACCTGTTTGCCAATTCCCTATAGTCTCTTTCTTTCTTTCTCGTTCTTCACTTGGAAACCATTCTTTGCATGTTACTCAGTGCCTGCTATCCTTTCCTATGGGGAGACAGAAGTTTCTCTCTCTTTTTCTGTTCTCTTGACCCTGCTTCACTGTGTCTTAGGAAGTGGGCTTTCTTCGTGATACTTCATCTTGTCTAGTATTAAGAGACTTCTAATAACATTGGAATCAAATCCTGGGCCCAGGACCATTTCCTATCCCTTCCCTAGGAGGAGGTTTTTTTGTTTGTTAGTTTGTTTTGTTTTTTTTTGCCCCATCCCTCAGCAGCAGTTGGCCTTCAGCTGTGTCCTCCTTGTGGTGACTGTTTAATGTGGTGACTGATTTTAAGCTTCCTCCAGTAGCTTAATGATTTTATTCACTAGGGAAGAAAGGAATGAGTGGGACTTTTTTTAGTTTGTTATATTTTATTTTATTTTAAAAAATTAGTTGACAAATAATTGTATGTATTTATAAAATATAATGTAAAATTTTTATATCTGTCTACCTTGTGGAATGATTAAAGCAAGTACATTAATATATCCATCACTTCACTTACTTGTCATGTGCATGTGTGCATAAGTGTGTGTTTTGAACATTTAAAATCTACTCTTAACAATTTTGAACTGTACAATACATTACTATTAACTATGGTCATGATGCTGTGCAATAGATCACTAAAACTTATTCCTTCTCTCTAACTGGAACTTTTTACTATTTGATCAACATATTCTCTTTTCCTGTGTTCTCTGCCCAAATCCCCTGGCCCTGGTAACCAACATTCTACTCTCTGCTTCTATGAGTTTGACTTTTTAGTATCCCACATATAAGCGAGATCATGCAATATTTGTTTTTCTGTGCCTAGTTTGTTTCACTTAAGATAATGTCCTCCAGATTCATCCATATTGTCACTGAGTGGGACTTTGTACTTTTTTTCCCTTTTAGCAACTGCTTCTCTCCTCCAAGCCTGCCCCACCTACTGAAGCTTTTTTAAATCTCCCAATCTGTCCCCAAACATTTTCTGAGCTGCTACTTGACTTCCATCTATAAAAGCTTCTGTGTGCACTTACCTTGTATCAGTGGTTGTCAAGAATATATACTTTTAAATGACCTGTCTTTCAGATCACTGATTTCTATTTCTGGTTGATCAAGTCTGCTCTTGAAGCTCTCTATGGAATTCTTCAGGTCAGTTCTTTATTTTCCTCTCCAGAATTTGTTTGGTTCTTTTTTATGGTGTCTATCCCTTTCTTGAACTTCTAATTTTGTTCATGTATTATTTTCTTGATTTTGTTTAGTTTATTCGTGTTATCTTATAGCTCATTGAACATCTTTAAACTATTTATTTTGAATTCTTCATAAGGCAGTCTGTAGAGCTCCATTTTTATAGAGTCAGTTAGTAGTGATTTATTTTACTCCTTTGGTTGTCATGTTACCCTGATTAGTCGTGGTCTTTTTAGCCTTACATTGGTGTCTGTGTTTGAAGCAGTGGGCATCCCTTCCAGTCTTTACATACTGGCTTTGGCAGGAAGAGTCAAAGAGCCCATCCAGAGATTCTGGGTGTACCAGCTAGTAGGGTCCATGGTTGGGTTTGCTGCTGGAGTTCTAAAGTGGACTGGCCTTGTGCCTGGATTAGCAAGCAGGTTGGCCTGGTACTAAGTTCTGTGAGTGCAGATCTGGAGCTTAAGTCCAACGGGGCTGGCCCACGTGTTGGGATCCACTGGGGCAGGCCTAGTGACTTGGTCTGTGCAGGCATGCCTGGAGCTGGGTTTATGGAACCTGAATCTAGGCAGGCCTAGAGTCTGGTTCCACAGTGGGTAGCCTGAAGTCTGGGTTCTTGGGTGCTAACTCATCTCTGGGCGTTGAGCCTGAGTCAGTTGGGACCAGCCTGTTACTGGGATGCACCTGGTGCTTGGGTATGAAGGGATGGGCCTACACCTGGGCCAGGTAGCATCAGGCTATTTGGCTGCAGAGTCCCCTGAGGTAGGCCTGGTTTCTGGGTCAGTTGCGGGGAGTACTTGGAGCCTGGGTTCTTAGGGGCCAGCCCAGCACTGGGGTCTATTGGAACAGGCCTGAACCCTAGGTCTATTAGAGTCTAGGGCCACAGGGGTCAGCCTGGAGCCTGGGGCTGTATGGGCTGTCCCGGCTCTGGGGTGGTCCTGCAGCCTGGATTTACAAGGTCCAGTCTGGCACTGGGGTCTACTTGGGTGGGCATATTGCCTGGATCTACTGGGGAAAGCTTGAAGCCTGGGTCTAAGGTTGTCAACTTGGCATGCGGGAAGGTCTGGGGTCTGGGTTTGCAGTGGCTATTCTGGAGCCTGTGTTCTTGGGGGCTTGCTGGTGGGCACAGGCCTGGTTCTGGGGTCTTCAGTGAAGTCAGGTGCTCACTTAGCTCATCTTCTCCCATGCAGAGGGTATCTCTCTCTGTGGTGCACTGCTCAGGCTTGAGGGAATGGTGACGTGGGTTTGTCAAAGTGTCCTTCCTAGACTCTTCAATGCATCTTGTATTATTTCTGTGCTATGCCCAGATGCTCTAATCTGTCAAATAGGTTCCTTAGCATTTGTGAAAATCTTTTCATAAACAGATTGTTGTTCAAATTGATGATTTTACACAGGAATGAGTGCTGGAAATTTTTATTTTTCCATCAGGCTGATGTCACTCTTTATAAATCCCATTTCTAAACCTAATTTTTAGATATATATTTATATAATATATAAAAATTATATATAATTATATATATATTTATATACTATATATAAATATAGTATTAAATATATATATATATAATATATATATATATTTATATATTATAATTTTATGTATATCAATATATTTATATTTATATATAATATATATTATATATATATATATATTATATATATATAATATATATAATTTTTATATTATATATAATTTTATATATTTTAATATATAAATTTTATATATTTTAATATAATTTATATAATTATATATAATATATATAATATATGATATAATTATATATAATTATATATTAATATATATAATATATGATATAATTATACATATAATTATATATTATATATAATAATATATAAAGGATACCATTCCTAAGATGCCATTATTTAATACTAATATCTCTTAAAATTCTGCAAGAATTGAGCTCCAGATCACTTTTTTTCCACTCAGAGTAATTTTTTTTTTTTTTAGATGGAGTCTTGCTCTGTTGCCTAGTCTAGGGTGCAGTGGCATGATCTTGGCTCACTGAAACCTTTGCCTCGTAGGTTCAAGCAATTCTCCCGCCTCAGCCTCCCAGGTAGCTGGGATTACAGGCACCCACCACCACACCTGGCTAATTCTTGTATTTTTAGTAGAGACAGGGTTTCACCATGTTGGCCAGGCTGGTCTCAAACTCCTGATCTCGTGATCCACCTGCCTCGGCCTCCCAAAGTGCTGGGATTACAGGAGTGAGCCACCGCGCCCGGCCTGGACTAGTGTGGGAAAAGTTTTTAAGAGTATAGCCTTAGGCAGTGTCACTGAAAAGGACTATGGATTAATGAGAAGAGAGAAGATATAGAAGATGCCAGAGTAAGAATTCTTGAGAAATGAAGGATAGAGAGAATTTCAAAAATGAAATATTTTTAGTTACTTAATAAGTAACAAGTTTGCCAACAGCCCATTGCAGAGGCTAAGGCAACCACTGAAGCATATTTTATTTAATTTAAAACATAGTGCACAGAATGACCTATCTATAGTATTTGGATCTTTATGTGTGAGCATTATTGCTTGTAATCATGTTTTTATCTTCCAAATCTCTCTTGAGCTGTTTTTAATATAGTTTGATCATCCCAAGTCTGAAAATCCAAAGTTTCAAATGATCTAAAATTCAAAACTTTTTGAGCACTGACATGACATGTAAACAAAATGCTCATTGGAGCATTTTGGATTTTGGATTTTTGGATTTGGGGTACACAAGCAGTAGGTATTATGCAAATATTTAAAAATCTGAAAAATATGAAATCTTAAATCCTTCTGGAGTTTAATCCTTAATGCTTAAATCGTAAGAATTTTGGATAAGGGATACTCAACTTGCATTTATTGAAGATGTGAGTCTAATGAATAGATAAGAGAACGACTTGTTTTTAACCCCTTGGTCAACACTAAATTTTTTTAGAATAGAGTTTTGATTCATAAATTTAAATTGTTTTACATTGGCTATTATATGCTATTTTTAAATAATGCAAATCATATTTTAGATTTGACTTAATGATTACATAGCAGGCTTTAGTGAATCCTCTTTTTCCTCTACTCTTAAATAATTTTCCTATTTTTCTAGTCAAATGCATTTTTTTGTATAATTTGGGGTATATCCACCTTCTTAGTAAAATTTCTATTGAATCAGGATTAAATGTATATTAATTTTCTTCGCGGGTTTATTGTGTTTATAACAAAATTTCCACCTACAGAGATCTTTTCACAATTGTAGCTTTTTTATTCTTTACTATTTTCACCTAAATTATCTTTGTATGAAGACTACTATATTAAATATACAATTTTTCTATTGTCAGTTATAAATTATTATTAATTTGGCCTTCTGTTGATTGTCTTTATGTTTGGTTTGCTGGTTCCCTTTTTAGCTAGCAAATAAGATTTCTCTAAGAATTTCAGAAATAATTCATTTGTAATGTCAAAGTTTTATAAAGGTTACTTTCATAGAGTATCTTCTTTAGGAGGATATTTAGGAGAAATATGTCAGAGTCTGCACTACCAAGAATGATTACGCTTATTTGTGCAACTGGCTTCTCTTGTACCTTATTGGTATATTAATTTATGCATGTGACCACGTTTGCTTTTACATTGGCTGCTAAGAACTGTGGGACAATATTTATGACCCATGTGGTTAACATACTTGACTTTCAAAGCTGTAGATTTGTAATATTTTTTGAAAAGTTGATAAAAATTTGGAGATGACTCTATCTTTCTGTTTATCAGCTTTTCAAATAACTTCTCAAATTACTGATCAGAGAAAGCTCTATTTTGACTTTGATGAACTCAGTTAAAAAACACTGAAAAGAACTTTTTAATATTTGCCTAGTGCATAAATGCAAAAGTCAAAAGCAGCATACATTTGTTTTCGTTCGTATATAAAACATCAGAATATTTAAAAATTCTCTTCTTCCTAAGCTTTTAATTATAATAGAGTTAAAATCTTGAAGACGTATACTATAATAGATTCCAGAAAGACGAGCTAAATAATTTATTTTTTATTACTGGTTTTCAAATAACCCAGGGTTAAACTAAGAGAAAATTGATTAAAGAAATCTTGCATAATTAAGAAAGCCTTTTTAGTTATCTTTCTTTGTCAGCCATTTATTGCATATGCATTTTTACTTTTGAAATTATGGTCAAACCATGTTTTTCTTGTTTGCACCATCTCATTAGTGCCTAGCATAGTGCTTGGCTGTGGTTTGTGTTCAATCAATAATTAATTAAGAACAAATCATAATACACACTTCTTAGACAGAAACCTATTTTAAATCTCTTTAGATTACCAATATATTAGACCTTGGTTTGAGAGAAGAGGGGTGGTTGGCCAGATTGTTGCTGTTCTTGTTGTTATTCGACCAGTTAACTCCCGTCTCAATTCTGCCTTGGACCTTTTATTTACCCAGCTAAGATTAGAAATCGGAGGATCACAAAGCCAATACTCGGGATTCATACTTGCAATATATTATTTTTGGGCTATCTACTAGTAATAACACATAGCCTGCTTTATCATAAATTTTTTTCTGTTTGAATAAGTAGTTACATTTTGGTAATCATCTTTTCAGCGTTCTTAAAAACAATTTTTACTTCTGTGTTCTAAAAGCACTTCAAACAGTACAATTCTAAATAATTAGGGATCCACTTCAACATTGCTTTAGATGTGATGAAGTCTGGACAATCAATCAACCCTTCTTGTATCTTCCAGTGACCCTGTGTGACTGCTTTTTTTCAAGATTAATTAATCTTTCAATTGATAACCAATGCATTTTTCTTCCTAAGACTTTTAACCTTGACATCTCTGCTGATATATATTCACGATTATGTAAGGAGTCATACTGGAGGACATATTCATGGTACCCCTGAAAACCGGATCTCTATGTTGTAAAATATCTAAAGCTTATTTCTTTTATCAGTATAATCAAATGATTTCATTTAGGTTATAAATTACTATCACAGTGCTTACAGTTTTATCTGGGAATTCAAAAGAGCTGCTCAGGCAGAAAGGGAGGTTTGTTATAGTCAAAGGGCATGAGGTTTGTTATAGTCAAAGGGCATGAGGAGTATGATTTTACTACATGATGATTCTATGATTTTTCTACCCTGAATTATCTTATATTCCTATTTTTCTAGTTGTATATTTCTTATGGCTTTTTACTCTTATTATAAAGCCATCATAGTAAATGTAAAAAACAAATACTGTTCTGAAAGAATTTTGTGAATAACTCATTCCAGCTTTCATGCTTTTATTTTTTCTTTGATGCAAATGTTATAAATAACACAATTTAGTTTTTTTAAAAGCTTCAAGAAATCAGTAAATGTTTTTTAAAAGAATAAATATCACTTCTAAAAATCTGGAATTATTTGATCTTGGGATTCTAAAGCTTTATATAAAAGATCTTTGAAAAGACCTCTCAATTAATTCTGCCAATAGACAATTTTACTTTGTGCTGGACAGTGATCACATACAAGCACACACAGAGAATTTTATGCTGCAATGGCAAGTTCCCAATTCCCACCATTGCCTCTGGCCCTGTACCTTCTTGATTACTCATTTATGTTAGCTGTTCTGCCTCTTCTACATTTAAGCATAGACCTTTGTTCTAAATTAAAACATAATACAAATATTTAAATTAGTATATACATGAGCAAGGATACTTTCAGTGAATCTTCAAGCAAACTTTAATGCAAAGGTAGCCTAATACTCCTGATGAGTTATTTTTTCAAAATTTATTATTAGAAATATAGAACTATACTGCATACATGTCTTTCTTAGCCATCTCCCTGCCAAAAGGAAAAAAAAAATAAAGAAATCAACAAATCCATAGACAAACCATTTTGGAGTCCCAATTTCCTTACTCATTTTTTTCCTACTCTTTAAGAGAAATGATTTACTTTTAAAGATGTTGTGCCAAGGAAATAAACTGAAAAATTTAATCATAACAAACAACAAAAAATCCAACAGCAGAACCCACAAAAATTCTACAATTACTATACCTGAAAAATTAAGAGGAATGGTAAATAATATTTTTAAATCTGCCAACAAAATAGAAAATTTATAATAGGCACATACAGAGAATATGTAATTTTAAAAAACCAGTCCAGGCGCAGTGGCTCACACCTGTAATCCTAGCACTTTGGGAGGCCAAGGCGGGCGGATTACCTGAGCTCAGGAATTCGAGACCAGCCTGGGAAATACCAGGAAACCCCATCTCTACTAAAATACAAAAAATTAGCCAGACATGGTGGCGTGCGGCAGAAGAATCGCTTGAACCCAGGAGGCAGAGGTTGCTGTGATCCGAGATCGTGCCACTGCACTCCAGCCTGGTTGACAGAGCGAGACTTTGTCTCAAAATAACAAAAACAAAACAAACAAAAATATCCCTCTTTTGCCGAGTAGAGTAATATAGAAATTCATGGGGAAAATGTGTTTTATTGTGAAAATTAAATGTTCAGTGACATAACCAAGTATTATACAACACAACTATGTAGGATTCTAAACTCAACTACAAATTTTTTTCACATCAAAAAAATATCTCCAGATGGCAGTAGTACAGAAGATTTCCATATGGGTATTGTGCATTATTTAAATCTGATTTTTATTCTGCTCACTGTAGCTGCAGATGGTGGTATAATTAAATTTTGACAGGGACCTCCAGCTACCTGTTAGCCTCAATCCAAACCTGAAAACTCTGTAGCACACAGTGGACTCTAATTTCTATAATCTCAATTTCATTGGTTTCTAGGTGCATAACCTCTTTGAATGCCCTCTTTTAAATATACCTATGCTGTTTGTATAAATGTAGCCAAGACAAATTAAGACAATTTCATATTATGAAGATTATAATACTAGATTCAGAGCAAAGACAAAATTGTAAGGACTTTGATGGCAGGGTCATGTTTCATAGCTATTGGTAATCCCCCACACACATAATTTTTGATCAATTAATTTGTTTGAGGAAAAGTTATAGAGTGATTCTCAAAAAAGAAATGGAATGAATCATGCTTTTCTTTTTACATATTTTTGTGATTCCATGAAGAATCACATTCATGAGATGGTACGTATTTGTTAAAGATGACTTCTTTTTCCATAAATCATTAATTATGTCACCACCACGCTAGTTGTCCAGGTGAAAAAATGGGATATAATTTTGGTCTCTTTCTTCCAACTTCAAACATGTCAAATCTCCATCACAAAGTTGTTCACAAATCTAACCCATGTACTCCATCCTGACTGTCATTATATGTGCCTGGGACCTATTTCTTCCTGGAATTGTTGAGCCATATTTTTATTTTTTCCCCCATCTATGCTCTACGTTGCCATGAAAGTGATAATGTAAAAACACACATGACTGTGTAACTATCTGCTGAAAAACATTTGAAGGCTATCTACTTGTTACATACAGTATGTAGTCTAAGGCTCTTAGAATGGTATATAAGGCCCTGGGCTATTTTGGCATTACTTACTTCTCAGCCTTATTGCCTGCCAGATGTCTTCTTATGTCCAAATTATTCTGTCTGCCTGAAATGCCCTCCTTTTATTTCTTTATCTGATATGCTTCTATCCTTCAAAACTCAACTCCAGGTCACCTCTTTAGAAATCTTTTTTTGACACTCTCATTCTGAATTTTGTGTGTCTCTCCTTTATTCCAATTATATTTTTTGCTATCTTTCCAGGAAGAACCAACTTAAAATCCTCTATTAAACTCTCAAGTACTATTAAAGGAAGATATATTTGTACTATTAACCTGCATAATGCCTGCATTGTAGGAGGTGATTAAAAGTAAATAAATTAATTTCTTTTCTATTTAAGGTATGTGTGATGGTTAATTTGGGTTTCAACATGACTGTGTTAACATATATAAATACAGTTGGTAAAGCATTATTTCTGGGTGTATCTGTGAGAGAGTTTCTGAAAGATATTAGGATTTGAATTAGTGCACTGAGTAAGAAAGATCCACCTTCAGTGTGGGCAGGGACCACCCAATTAGCTGAAGACTGGGTAGAACAAAATGGCAGAGGAAAGGTAAGTTGCATTCTCTTTTCTGGGACA
This sequence comes from Hylobates moloch, assembly GCF_009828535.3. Taxonomy (NCBI): domain Eukaryota; kingdom Metazoa; phylum Chordata; class Mammalia; order Primates; family Hylobatidae; genus Hylobates; species Hylobates moloch. The sequence continues at coordinate 92,122,395 of NW_026652284.1, forward strand.
GGGACACACTACTTCTCCTGCCCTTGGACATCAGAAATCTAGGTTTTTCAGTCTTTGGGCTCTGGGACTTGCACCAAGATCTCCCCCATCTCCAAATTTTCACTTCCACCCAGGTTCTCAGGTCTTTGGCTTTGGACTGAGAGTTATACCATTGGGTCTCCCCCAGTGAAGGTTCTTAATTAAGCCTTCTGACTTAAGTCACATTACTGGCTTCCCTGGATCTCTAGCTTGCCAAAGACCCATTGTGAGACTTCTTAGCATCCAGAATCACATGAGCGAATTCCTCTTATAAATCCTCAAATAAATCCCCTCTCATGTCTCTTTCTCTCTCTCTCTCTCCCTCTCTCTCTCTCTCTCTATATATATATATTTGTGTATATATAAGTTATATATTTCCTATTGGTTTTGTCTCTGGAGAATCTTAACACAGTGCCTTAGTGGCACAGACATAATAAGGAAAGGGAGACAATTACATAATCACATATAAACCAATGTGATTTTGTAACATTTTGAATAAAAAATTGAATCTTAGTACGCAGCATAACATAATACAAATGTGAATCTCACTTTCCTGAGTGCAAAACCGCCCTGAATTTCCAGTAGTTCTTCTGTAAAGGTAATTTTTAAAAAGTATTTATTGTATAGGTTTATCTAAAGGATTAAATCCATAATGTACATGAAGATGACTACCTAGCATATGGCACATAGTAAAGCTATATTGTCTATGTTCAAAAACCTGGACATGTGAATGTGATTCTCCACGTTTGAATTTCAGCTGAGCTTGATTAATCTCGAATTTTGTAACCTTTGGGAGGTTAATTAATCTCAGTATTCAAATTACAAAATAATAAGGTTATTATGAATATTAAATAAAGTTTTCTATTTGAAGTGCCCAGCACATTGCAAGCATTCAATAAACATTAACTAGTGTTAATATTATTAGAGTAGGTACTTAATAAATGATTATTTCCTGAGTTTTTCTTCCCACTCATGCCTCAATATAACTATGAAAAGTATTTAGTTAGGAGTTCTGACAGCAGCCACTATGGGAGATGATTAAGAATTTTAGTGTTAGGAATTTTAGCATAGAAAAACAATTAGAAGAACATTTTCAAATATTAAAGCATGATAAAAATTGTTCATGTTTCTTGGATTTTTTTTTCTTCTCATTGGTTATTATATTCTGAAAAGTATATTTTTGATAACTAATGTTTTCAAAGATTGGAAAGGAGATTCAATTGAAATTGAGGGCACCATGGGATTTATTTATGAGCACTAGTGTCCTTCAGGTATTGATAATGATGTCTCATTGCTTCAAACATCCTGTCACTGTGATCTTAATCCTTCACAAATCTCCTCTATTAATAATAAGGAAAATTGTATTTTTCATCTCAAGATGCAGTAATTGCTGAAGTCATCTGTTCCCTTACTATTTTCTAATTGTGTGACTATCTTAGCCAAGTTTTAATATACATGACTTTCTATGTGAATGATTTAAAAAATGGGTTTTATTTTGAGATACCTACAGTGACACACCACATTAAACATTAAAGAGTGGAAACTGAAAATGCCTGCAGTAAACTGTTGCTGTCATAGCACCGCTGTATTTGTTTTAACTTATTTTCTGTGTTAACCTAAGATTGAATAACCAGTTGAGACTTTCTACTTACTCTAAAATAGTTACAATTTCAGGACAATTTTAATGAGTTTTTTTTAAAATATCCTTTAAGATTATCTGCTTTTATTTCTGGAAGATGCAAGCATATAATCAGTGGTGCCTTATTTGAGTATTAGATGAAACTTGATAAGTTTATTTCAATTACGAGTAAGTTAACAAAATAGTAATAATTCTATTTATAAAGAAGTAAACATTTTATTTGAAATAGTGGCAAAAAATTTCAAAATTCTAAAATCAAAAGTTTTACCTTACCACTAACAAACTTCTGAGTACATCCTTCTCTGGCTTTTGCACTATCCTCCTCTCATTTTTAAACGGCCCAAACCCTCACATTACTCCTAATTCATTCCAATACATAATGAATTTTAACAAGTTTTATAGAAATAATATTTTAAAACCTATAAGTGGTGTAGACTCTAACCAGATACAGAAAAGCATTAAATATTTTATTAGTAATGCTTATATTTGCTGATGGGATTTAGTTCTTCCTAGTGCTCTTAGTTCTTTGTTTTGTGGTATAAACACAACCTCTTTCTCTGTTTTTATACTGCATTCTGATATGGTTTGGCTGTGTCACCACACAAATCTCATCTTGAGTTGTACTCCCATAATTCTCAATTGTTGTGGGAGGGGCCTGGTGGGAGATAATTTCAATTATGGGGGCAGTTTCCCCTATACTGTACTCATAGTAGTGAATAAGTCTCACGAGATCTGATGGTTTTATCAGGGGTTTCCACTTTTGCATCTTCCTTATTTTCTCTTGCCGCTGCCATGTTAGAAGTACCTTTCACCTCCTGCCATGATTCTGAGGCCTCACCAGACATGTGGAACTGTAAGTCCAATTAAACCTCTTTTTCTTCGCAGTCTCAGCTATGTCTTTATCAGCAGAATGAAAATGCACTAATACACATTCCAACTTCAAACTAATGGTATGGTTTTAGCTTTATTTATCAACTCCTAGCTCTCCTATGATCTAGTTCCAAAATCTGTCACTTAGTCTCCTTAGTGGCTCTAAGTCACAGAAGTATAACTAAGATTAAGTGCCAGCAAAACTCAACCAGGAATATCCAGGCCTGATAAAGTAGGAAAATACTGCAACCTGGAAGAGCTACAAGAATTATCTCACATTAATGGAAGTCAAGGGAGTACCTGTGGTACTAAATGTTGAAGATGTTTGATCAAGAGAGTTGGAATACAGGATTAGATAGAAGGAGAATGCTTACTTGAGCTCACGCACTTGAGACACAGAATTTAATATCTGATAAGTATCCGAGGGCACTATGCAAATTCTTCATGAGAGTGGCTTCTAGAAACCTGGAGAAAGTGTGACCTATGCTGAATAAGGTTGAAATGCCAGTAATGCAACCACAAATGGCAAAGGAAGGAATTAAAAGGCTCAGGGAGTTGGGCATGCTGGAATGGGTACATTTTTTGAGGCTAGAAGACTCACCTGAAGATGATGTTGCATAGGATGATAACAAGTAACACTTCACCAAGACTATTAGACATGTGTTGATGAGAGGTGCACTAAAGAGTTCTAAGGTTGCTCTCCTCTGCAAGCCAGGACTGATGGTAGAAGAGGCTGTCAATGAACTTGGATTATTGATAGAAATGTGAATTATGACCCCAAAGCCATAGGGGTCAGGTTGTAACACATAATTACCAGAAAGGCTTTTAGTGCTCTTCAAGTCAAAGTGGCAGCCAAAGGGAAATGACCTGAAGAGCTTCAACAGTACCAGTATCTTGGGGCTTACAGAGACCTCATCCAAAGGCATATAGGATTCTATAAAATAGCATCAACATAGGGACTTGTTTTAAAACAGTGGAAGCATGGGAGCAGGCCTACAACCATAGAATTCACTGGTTTTGTCATATATTTTACCATCCAGAAGAAACTGTCCTAAGAGAGCATTGGAATGGCCTGCTGCAGGTGCAGCTGAAGTGCCTTCTTAAAGGCCACATCCTCCAACATAACACATACACATGGAATTAGAGAACTGTGTATGATCCTGTTTACCTGGTAGGAAGAATGCATGGGTCAGGGACCAAGGAATAGAAGAACAAGTGCTTCACTTACCAATTATTCTCCACGACAACTGAGGGACTTATGCTTCCTATCCTTACAACTCTGAGAACTGCAGGATTAACCTCAAGTCCCAAAATGGAGCCTTTCAAGTGACATACAAGAGATCTATTGAGATATAAGCTATGACTGCCATCTAAGTACTTTTGCCTTCTTATGTTCAGGATTCTACAGGCAAGAGGGAGGGTCAAAATCTAATACAGAATAATTTAACCTGATTAGCAGGAGGAGGTGGGACTGTCATTAAACAACTGGGAGAAGAAAGGCTTTATGTGAAACTCAGATCATCCCCTTGGGAACTAACCCACTCCTATAATAATGGCATTATTCCATTCCCTTACTGTCTTAGTTCATTTTCTGTTCCCAAAACATAATACCTCCGACTGAGTAATTTTTAAAGAAAATACCTTTCTTTCTCATAGTTCTGGATGCTGAGAAGTCTAAGAGAATGGCACTGGCATCTGGTGAGAGCCTTCCTGCAATGTCATAGCATGCAAATAGGCAGAAGGACAAAAAAGCACTTGTGAGAGAGAGCTCACTTTTATAAGTAAATCACTCCTCCAGTAACTAACCCACTCCCATTATAATGGCATTAATCTATTCGTAAGTGTGGAGTTCCTATGACTACACACTTGTTAAAGGCACCACTTTTTTTTTTTTTTTTTTTTTGAGATGGAGTCTCACTCTGTTGCCCAGGCTGGAGTGCAGTGGCGCGATCTCGGCTCACTGCAAGCTCCACCTCCCGGGTTCACGCCATTCTCCTGCCTCAGCCTCTAGAGTAGCTGGGACTATTGGCAATTACGTTTCTAACACATGCACTCTTGCAGGACACATGTAAACCATAGTGTTCCATCTCTATCCTCCAAAATTTGTGTCCTTCTCACATGCAAAATGTAATAATTCCATCCCAATAATCTCAAAAGTCTTAAATTACTCCAGTATCAACTTAAAAGTCCCAGTTTCATCTAAATTAGAGGTGAGATTCAAGGCATGATTCACCCTGAGGCAAATTCCTTCAGCTGTGAGCCTGTGAAATCAAAACAAGTTATCTACTTCCAAATACAATGGTGGAACAAGCATAGGATAGACATTCCATTCCAAAAGGGAGAAATAGGCAAGAAAAGAAGGGTAACTGGCTGTCAGTTTTAAAGCTGTAGAATGATCTCCTTTGACTCCATATCTTGCATCCTAGACACACTGGGGTGACAGTTGAGTCACCAAGGCTTCAGGCAGCCCCATCCTTAGCTTTGCTGGGCTCAGTCCACACAGCAGCTCTGATGGGCTGGATGTTTTAGGAGTTCAATCAGGATGGTGGGAGAAATTGTAAAATAAACACAAATCTTGGAAGGCCAGAAGGTTTCTGCAAAAGCCTCAGAATAGAATTATGGCTGAAGGCAGCCTAATCCTCTTTGAGCTATAGTAAGGTTAATTTAACATAGGAATGTAGAGGAGTCTATCTAAATAGCTTGTTTACTCATGTGGTCCTAAGACTAACCTTTGACTATCTGTGAGTCCATGATTGCTCTCTACTCTGGGAGTCAGCAATGGTAATTACCTTCTAGTAATGTTTACTTGAGACCCTTGTTATTTGATGTGTGCTGAATGAATGCCAGCAGGGCCAGCAAGTCGAGGTCATGGCTGCTGACCCTTTATAGCACCTTCCTTGGTGTCTGTGAGTGGCTCAGACCCCTAGCTGCTCTTTCACTAAATATTGGTGTCTGGGTACGTTATTCATCTGTTGGGCAAGCTGGAGTCTGCAGGACAGACCCCCACAGGATGTCTCATGCATGCAGCCTTCCAAGGCTGAGGTTGCACGGTGATAGTTCTACAATTCTGGGGACTTTAGGGTGGCTCTACTTTCATGGCCCCTCTAGGCATTGCCCTATTGGGCAATCTCTGTGGCAGCTCCAGTTCTATATTCCTGCTCAACATTTCCCTAGTAGGGGCTCTCTGTGGTGGCTCCATTTCTGTGGCTGTTTTCTGCCTGGGCTTTCATTCAGTCTGCAAATCATTTGAAATCTGCATTGAGAAAGCCATACGCCCTCATTTCTTGCATTCTGTGTGCCTTCATTCTGTGTGAATGCTGCCAAAATCTATGGCTTGTATCTCCTAGAGTGGAAGACTGAGTCACAGCTGAGGATGCTTGAGCCATAGCTGAGGCAACTCTTGGCAGTGAGCCCATAGAGGGTTCCCTAGACCCATCTCCCAAAACGATTCTGCTTTTTTAGAGCTCTTGGCCTGTGATTGATGGGGCAGCCCTGAAGATCTTAGAAATGCCTTCAGGAACTTTCAACAGGACACACCGTGTTGATGAATAGCACCTAGCTCCCTTATTTCTAAAGTAATCTTTTTAGCAAATAATTTCTCAGACATACACCTTTGTATTCTGTTCCTTATTATTCTCTCCCAAGCATGGTTTTCTACTCTTTATGATAATCAGGCTATGAATTTTCTATTTTTCCCCCATTTCTCTTTTAATCACATAGTATGACTTTAAGTCATTCCTTTGCTCTTTCATCTCACTGTATGTCCTTACAAGTAACCACATAGCAACCTGAACACATTGCTGCTTAAAAATATTTCTTCTACCAGATATTTTACTTTGTCACTCTTAAATTCTGCCTTCTATAAAGCCCTCAGGCAGGGATACAATTCATCGAAGCTCTTCACTGCTGTATAATAAGAATGTTACTTACCACAGTTTTCAAAACTTGTTACTCATTTCTGTCTTAGATCCCAACAGAATGTTCAGTACTGCCCATATTTCTATGTTGATAGAAATCAATTGTTCTCATCACGACCACTTAAATAATGTCTAAGAAGATTCAGACCCTATGGCTCTCCTCTTCTTCTCAGCACTCACCAGAATCTCTCTAAATATTCTGTTCACTGCAATACAGGCTATTTCTGGCGTATTCCTCCAAAGTATTCTAGCCTCTACCCATTACCCAATTCTAAAACTGTTTTCACATTTTCAGGTATTTGTTATAACAGCAGTTCTACTTCTGAAGACCAACTTCGTGATTAAGCCTATTTTCTTCTGCTGAACAGAATACCACAGGCTGGATAATTTATATAGAAAATAAATGTATTTCTCATGGTTCTAGAGGCTGGTAAATCTAAGAACATGCTGCTGACATCTGGTGAGGGCCTTCCTACCATCATCACATGGTTGATAGGAACACAAGGGAGTGTGCGTGTGGAGAAAAAAAAAAACTCACTTTAAAAATAAAGCCACTCTGATGATAATTAACCCACTCCTGTGATAACAGCATGAATCCATTCAGGAGGGTAGTTCCCCATGAGCTAATCACTTCATAAATGCCATGTTAACACTATTACATTGGCAATTAAATTTCTAACACATTAACTTTTGGGGCACACATTCAAACAGGGTGAATATCAAGGGGTAAGTTCATCAGTTCTGACTCAACAAGAGAATGATTTCCAGGAGCTCAGTTCCCTTAGAAATGAAATTTTAAATGACACTACCAGGTAAGCCACTGAGACCAGTGGAGGTGATAGCTAAGAACATAGGGAACTAAGAATTTTTAATGGAGAAAGGAGGTAATGAGTACCAGTTACGGCCTAAGACTCACTGTAGTGGTGAGTGTTGTAATTTATCTCACTATCCATCCTCTTTGAAGTTTTTCCTCAGAAAGTCCTCTAATGGTATCTTGGAAGGACTGCTGTCAAAATATATGGAAAAGTGGGTCTGTGTGGTATAAGAGATGGACTTTGCCAAACATGGAGGTTTGCTGCCAAGATCTTCACTAATGAAAGAAATCACCAGTGAGCTGCACAGATTAGCCAAATACTGAGCTTACTGGAACTACTAAGGCCTGGACATTTCTGCCTAATCCAGGACTCCTGTAATCATTAGTCTTTGCTTTGGAGCTTCCCGTTGTGTAGCTGAGAATTTGTCATATCTGCATTATAATCTAAGGCTCCACATGCTTAATCCTGCTTCTCCCCCTTTTTCCTTCCCTTTCCCAGGGGTCAGCTCTGCTGCATAGTCTGAAGACTTTCCCTGCCCAATCCTGCTAAAATTCTTGCACTCGTAACCCCATCTCAGTGTCTGCTTTCCAGAACACCCGATAAACACAGTAGTTAACTTAATCACGGTCTAAATGAATCTTAATTTCATAAATTCCCAGGACCCATAGGAAACTAGTCTCATATATAATCCTCACTTAGCATCTGGAAGTAATGTAGGTTTCTCTATCCACCTTCACAGAATCTCATCAAAGCAGATTTAACACTTTCTTAATTCTGGTAAACCTTATATCTCTGTAGTCTTGAACTGACAAGACTAAAATTCTCTTCTTTAGTCAGTGTGCTATAAAAACAAGTAGCTTTTATTCCTGAAAGAACATGTAATTTATTCTAACATATTATTCAGTAAGATTTTGAATTGTAATTCTTAACCACCATTCATAACTAGTATTAATAACTACAAAACAATGTAGATGAAAAGCAGGAGTAGGCGTTTTGAAGATATGGGAATAAAATTTATATGAGAAGTGCCTTAAAAACTAGCTGAATGCAATTGCCTTATTCTGGGTAGTAAAAGTGGGTGATTTTTCTATCCCATCCTTCTTTTGTATTGCTTCATTTTATTAATTTAGAAAAGATTCACCAATCTGTTGAACTCAGGAAAAAAAAAATACCTCCTTAAACTTCTTGGTCAGTTAATGTGTGATCCCAAGAGTCAAAGTTAGCCACTACCACTCCCCACTATACATGCACCCTTAAAACTGTAAAATAAAATATATGACTCCTTTTGAGATAAATTAAAAGTAAACAATGGAGGGGTAGAAAGTAACAACAGTGGGAAATATGCTGTAGTTTAGTATTTAAAACCAGTCGTGTGGATAAAAGCTCATATGAAAAAATTTCTGTCATTATAATTAATAGGGTATAGATTGAGAAAAAGTTCCTCTTCAAAAAAATGTTAAGAGTATATATTTGCATAGTGATTTTCCTAAAATAAAATATTGGCTCTTTGTCAGATTATTATCATTATTATTTATAAATAGGAGTACAATATATATTCAAAATACAGCTTATGTGTAGGGGAGGTATTACATTACTCACACTTGAATGCAGTGTAGGCACTGAGCAATATAAGCTGTTTCCTGGATCATAGTGGAATTGAATTAACTACTATATTAAGCACTGTTTGTTTTGCCCACAAACATTTGAATTGAGGGGTTTGGAGGAGAACACCATAATTATAGACAAAAGAAAAAGAGAAAATAAATTAAAAAAATCAAATTCACTGACTGGAAGGAAAACAGAGACCAGAGATATGTATGTTAATGCGAATATAGAGACACCAATCTTATTCAACATGACATTGGAATATCAGCAAGAGCACTATGTTGCTGGTCTGTTCTAGACATATGAATTAAAAAGGAAAATTAAGAATAACTGACTGCAGGAAATGCAAAGTCAGACCCCTTTGCCCTGACATAGCTGCCTTCAACTTAATTGTATTTTTAGTATGTATTTTCTTGTTTAGCCCCAGTGCTTATTTTCTTTTACTTCTCTCTTCCCCACATTTCAAACACATTTCCTGTTGCTTCATTACGTACTATATATCTTTAGTTTTTCACATACTTTTAGGCAAGCTCTTTCTCTGTCAGTGGGTCTTTGTCAATACATACTTATTTGTGAAGTTTAGTTGTTTTATTGGTTATTGGTTATTATTATGTAGGAAATTATCACAAATTATATAAGAACTAGACAAAATTTTGATAACTTACTGTCCTTATTTAATATAAAATGGAAGTGATCTAACAGTTCATTACCATTATTCTAAAAAAATTTATATTACATAAACTAGATGGTTTTTCAAGGGCAGATTCAATTTTCTTATATTTATAAACTCTGCTTACAGTTGATAATAATCAAAGGTAACTAATACAGATGCAACAACAATAACTTCTCTCAAATTCCTTCCATACTATGATTCATCACAGCCTTCTTCTCAGGACTATTGTAGGAATTCTATGATTTTATGAATAAATACAGTGAAGAACTCTATCAAAACAACATTAATGATCAACCAGATCTACTCCCCAACTACCATTTTGTCTGATGGTAAAAATAGTACATATTCCTTGGGAAAAATTCTACCAGAAAACAAAAATGGTTATAAGTAAGATTAAAAACAAACAACAAAACAATCAAACTGTGTAATTATAGTATCTAGGGAAAACCACTGTTAGCCCCGAGGTGGCCTCCTCTGACACTGTGGGGTGGGGGACTCACTACTGCAGGGTGGTTGTGGAAGCCCTGTCTCTGCACTAGACCTGTTCTGACAATACCCCAGTAGGGAGAAACAGAGGTGCTTCATTACCCTCTGGTGGGGTGGAAGTCCAAGCTTCCTATATGGTCTTCACTGACTTCACTGGGAAGGGGAATGAGGCTTGTTATAGCCTAGCAGGGATTAAAATTCTGGCTTTCTGAACTTGGACTTCTTTATCCCTACTTTGGCAGGGCCCTAGGGTGCCTTGTTATAGTTCAGCAACTGTGGAATTCTTGATTTCCCACTCAACCTTGGATAGCATAGTTAGGAGTGGAGAAGAGTTTTTCTGTCGTGTTTGGCTAAAGTGGTTATTTTCTAGAAGTTTTGCTTTTCTAGTCCTTTGTCTAGAGAGAACAGGCTTTTGTTGGAGACTTTTTGGTTCTGATTTTGTCCCTTGGTGTTGCTAGGTTCCTGGTATCTTCAGCAACAATCCTGGGATAAATTAGGCAAAATGAAAACCTAGAGAAAGCACCACATTTATTTCTACATTAGCCAATGGGGATAACTGCATACGTGTAACTCAACTCAGGTCTGGCTGCTCAGTGCTTGCAGAGCCCAATAGCAAGAGCAAGGTATGGTGGAAAGAAAGTGACTTTATTTACCAAAACTAGCAATAGGGAAATGGCAGGATTCACATCCAAAGTAACCACTTCGAATTTCTGGGGAGAAGGCAAGGGTTTAAAAAGGGAAACTTGATATAGGAGGCATGTAGGAGTTGTGCTGAGTAGAAGGTCTGTGTATCTTGTTTGGTGGCTGTCTTGAGTCACAGACCATCTGGAGCACAGGTTGGCATAATCTCAACAATGGCAAGGTGGTTGCCAAGCTGCCTTGAGGTAATCTCTGGAATTTTGGAGCTGGGTCTCCAGGTTTGGCCTGTCTATCTCAAGATTAGCCCTTGGAACTTCTAGCTAAGCACATAATTAGATACTAGCATATAATTTGATAAATATGAGAGTATCCTGTGGGAAAGGGTAGGTGAGGAGTCTATTTCGAGATTATGGGAAAAGGCTTCTGCAGTTTGCTTCAAGGCTATGTTTCAAAACTAGGGAGAAAATAGAAAGGGGGAAAAGTTAAAATGCATTTTGAAGTTAAGCTGCTTGGTTACTTAAGGAGGAACTTAAAATGCACATTGAAGAAAATATGGTTGGTTAGTTATATTTAGATTTGTGATCTAAAATATATTTTCTTTTTGTTAGGAAACATTTAATGCTAAATTTAAATATTAAAGTGTATTAAAGATAAGACTCATGTTAATTAGCTCTTATTGGCTACTGCCCTCTTATCTCTGAAACTTTATCCTGTTGTATTTCGAGAAAATTTACCATTCACAACTGATCTTATGAGTGATTTGAGGCAGATGTATCCATTTAGTCTAGAAACATCATGTACTAAATATGTTAAAAAATAAGTAGATGATAAATATAATCCATAAGTAAATATATTTACAAATGTTTTCTTTACCAGTAACTCATTATATGTGGTACCAGAAAATGGTGTTAAATGAGTTTACCAAATAATTTCACATATAATGTAATATTTCAGTCATGTAAAATCAGCCGGATTCAGTAGATCTGGGATTATTTCTTTCATTTTACAAATGAATGGTGGGAGGTGGGGAGTGAGAATGGAAGAGAGAGAGATTAGGTAGTTTGTCCCAAATCATACAGCTATAAAATGGAGAATCTGAATCATCTTTTGGGGTGAATCTTCTATTTTTTAGGACATCAGCTATGAAAAATGAGGAAGAATACAGCTTTCAAAGTGTGTTTCACTTTGACTTAGGCTATTCCTACCATTATGGTTAGTGATAACTTGTGAATTATGCTGCCAGATGATCAAATTTTCTCAAATATGGATACCACAAAGATATTTGTTAAAATACAGACCCCATATTAGGTATAAATAGGAAATTATCACTTTTATAGGTCAATACAACAAAATTTTGGCAATTTCATATTTCAGACTATTATACAACTAATTTTTAGCTTATATAAAATATGATTCCAAGTGATTTTGTTAAACAAAACACTTTTAAGAAAATACTGAATCATTTTACATCTTTGGGGATGACTTTTTTCACTTACTTGAAGAGTATAGCTGCATTTTAATTGAATATGTTTTAAAACTTATTTTTGTGGAAAATTTACAATTATAACTTCAGTCTACTTTTTTTGCTATGCATACTTTTTGAGATTCAATTAAAAAGTTCTTTAATACTAATTTTACCTGAAGTTTGGAATAAAAGCAAAGGCCCAAACAATATTACAAGAAACAGGTAGCAAGTAAAATTTGTGGCTTTTGTTGCTATCCAATAAAAATCAAATTTATACTGGTTACTTGGTGATTAGGTAGTTGATTCTCAAGGTATTAATTTATTTTAATTCACATTGAATACTTTTTCTTTCTTTCTTAGCTTAGTAGTTCTTGATTTGTTTTTTTCCTGTTATTTTACAGACTAATATTATTATGCTATTTTTAACCTGTTTCCTATGAAAGGGGCTTCAGTTTTATTTTATACATAAACATATTCTAATTATAAAACAAACCAGTCTCTTAAACACTATTTCTGTGTATATACAGATGCTACTTTATTATTTCTTCAAAAATATTCATTTTTATTCATTTTTACATAGACTTTATGAGTGTTGAATTACTGAACATTTCACGTTTAAAGTAGGTAAGAAAAAATAATAGAAGCCAAATTATTGAAAGTGTAGAACTAATACAAAATTATGTTCAATAGGAAAACCATAATAAAATATAAACTGACAAGGTATCTTAAATCAGAAATAGTAATTCCCTATGTAAAATAAGGAAAGAACTTATATAAGTGACAATGTAAAATTCCAAAATATCATAATTTAAAAGTTAACCTTTATTGGGCATTTAATGCCAGGCACTGTGTTAAGGGTGTTATGGATATTATGTCATTGTATTATAATACTTGAAACCACAGTTTAATTTTTCTCTTTATTCCAGTAAGTAATGTGAGACCTAGGCATGTTCAATAACCTGCCCAATGTCACACAGTTGGTGAACCAGGAGTCAATTGTTGGTATCCTGACTCTAGCACCAGCACTCTTAACTACTACACCTTCGATCTTACGATGCTTAATTAGTCAAAGGATATTCTAAAATGCTGTGACTTAGGAATAATAAGCTGAATTACCACAATCATTATCTTGAAATACTTTCCCAAACATACAATTCTCTTTACAGTTGATAATAACCGAGGATAACTAACACAGAGGCAACGATAATAATTTCACCCCAAATTCCCCCCGTACTATGATTCATCACAACCTTCTTCCCAGGACTATTGTAGAGGTCACATGATTTCATAAATAAATACAGTAAAGAGCTCTATCAAAACAGTATTCATGATCAACCAGATCTATTCTCCAACTATTCCTAGAAAAAGTCTGTCAATTCAGGGAAACGTCATTCTTCAAGTTCATCAGAACGAAGACCCAGGAATCATCCTATACTTATTTCATTCTCTCTCAGCCCATAATCCAACTGTCAAAAAAAAATCAGTCATTTCTATACTCAAAACATATTTATAATCACCTGTCACCACCTCCACTACCACTACCATGGTCCAAGCCATCATCATTATCTCTTAGTGTAAAAATGCCTCCCTGTAGAGGGAAGGTATTTTCCCACTAAGGGCTCAGAAGAACTCTGGTACTGGAATATGGTTTGGTGAGATAATAGGAGGGTAAGGAGTGTATTAGTTCGTTCTCACATCGCTATAATGAAATACCTGAAAGTGGGTAATTCATAAAGAAAACAGGTTCAGGCCAGGTCCGGTGGCTCACATCTGTAATCCCAGCACTTTGGGAGGCTGAGGCAGCTGGATCATTTAAGGTCAGGAGTTCAAGACCAGCCTGGGCAACACGGTGAAACCCCATTTCTACTAAAAATACAAAAATTAGCTGGGCATGGTGGCACACACCTGCAATCCCAGCTACTTAGGAGGCTGAGGCAGGAAACTGGCTTGAACCCAGGAGGTGGAGGTTGCCATGAGCCAAGATCACATCACTGCACTCCAGCCTGGATTATGGAGTAAGACTCTGTCTCAAAAAAAAAAAAAAAGAGGTTTAATTGGCTCATGGTTCTGCTAGTTGTACAGGCTCCTGCTTCTGGGGAGACCTCAGGAAACTTATGATTATGGTGGAAGGCCCAGGGGAAGCTGGCACGTCTTACATGGTGGGAGCAGGAGGAAGAGGAGGAATGGGGAGGTGCTACCCACTTTTAAACAATCAGATCTCAGGACCACTCACTCACCATATCACAAGAATAGCAAGGGGGACGTTTGCCCCCAGAATCCAATCACCTCCTCCACCATTGGAGATAACAATTTGACATGAATTGAGATTTGGTCAGGAACATAAATCCAACCTATATCAAGGGGACATTTTTTTTTCTTATCTTAATGAAACTTGATCTATGTGCATTTATATTTTTCTCTTCAAAAGGTCTATTCTTTAATCTATACACAATGAGACATTCTAGAATTAGTATAGACTCTTTGAACATGACACGTGGCTAGACCCACCTGGCATAACAATGTACTCAATGTCAATTATTGGAGTGTACAAGTTTATAAATAAATATCATAATAGCTGACATTTATTGATTGCTTCTGAGAATTTTCATGTGGTACCTCATTTAATTCTTGAAACAACCCAATGAACTAAAGACTATTATTTTTATCCTGCTTTACAGCATAAGTGATAAAATCTATACATATATATATACATATACATAAAATACACACACAGATATATATACATATATACATATATGTTATATGAGGTAACAGAGCCATGTAAGAGGTACACACAGTTTTTGAACCAGATAATCTCGCTCTGTGGTTTATGCATGTGAAATCAACACCAAGGAGCTTTCTATGCTATTGTTTTATAGAAAATTGTAACAGGGAGAAGGTGATAGATATAGGAAAGGTCTTAGACAACCCTTTGTATAGGTAATGGAGATGTCACATGCAGATTTAAGAAAATGGATAAAACAATTAAATTTTATTTTGATCATCTTCATCAGGAAATGAACACTAGATTTGATGGTGACAAAAGTTAACCAGAAAATCAATTATAAAGCTGTTCAAATATTATGTATGAAAGAAGAGATGATTAAAGTAATGTCTAGAAGGTAAAATTGGCAGGACTTAACATTTGATTACATAGGTAGAGGTTAAGTTAAAGGAAGGAATCAAGAATGACCCTCAGGATTCTGTATAAGTGGCTAAGTGGAAGTTGGAAACAGCAACTATGAGAGAGACCACAGAAGGATTATGGTTAAAGAAATGACAGTCACTTCAAATAGACAGGGAGAGTCCAAGAAGCCTTTATGACAAAATCTCTTGCAGTAGGATCGAGTGGCAGGTAGTAGTAGAGTACCAGTACAGTACCAGTAGTAGAGTGAGGATCCACATGGTGTCTCCTAAAATAAAAGATGGCTGAGTAGCTCAGGCATAGCGGTTGGGCCAAAATAGAACACAGTATAAGCCCACTTTCAGTCTAGAAACCTGGCTACCAAAAAAATCATGAGGTTGTATGTATAAACATTCATCAAATTTATTAAATCTATTCACCATCACTCCTTCCATTCATTTCTACTTTTACACTAAGTAGGACCACTATATATAAATCTAGTAGCTAAGATAGCTTCCCCTAGAACATTGCTTGGATCACTACTGCCAAAATTGGAATCTGTAACTCAGTTATGTAGTTTGTGGCTAAATAACAACCACCTCTCACTCCTGCATATATATGCAACTTCTAATTTATATATTATTTATTTTAATAAGTTATTAATTCTAAAGTTTGTGATCACTTTGGTCAGTTTTCCTGGATGAGAATTATTGTTCGCTCCTTAAGATACTTACACATATTTAAACCCAAATTTGTTATGTGTTTATTTGACAAGGTCTTTCCCAGAAAACAATTTCATTCCCACCATATCCCAGTTCTGGAAGCATGTGTGTGGGGATGGGAGAGGATATTAGTAGCTGTTACCTATAAAGAACAGAGATAACCATGTGTAACATGTTTTTCAGCAAACAGAATGAAGCTTTGGGGTAGGAATGAGAATTTTTAAAATAAGAAATGCACTCTAAACAAATTTTAATTCTGTGATATGTGTCTACATATTCAGTGGCCTCCAGGCTCTCCTCATTCTAATCCATTTACAGAACTCTAAAATATATATCTGATGATGTCATTGTTGTTAAATTCTTCCAATGGACGCAGATATCCATTAGATCACAAGTCTTACTTTTCCAGAAAGGATCTGCCTTATGCCTACCTCTTTAGTGTCTTCTAACCACTCTCTCCTCCCACACTGTAAATTCTATGTAAAATCACCTACTGTTTTTCAAATAAGCCACACTATTTTAAGCCTCTACTCATTCTCATAGGCTACAACAGTGCCTGTTTGTATAAATTCTCAATCTTTAAAACTCAGCTTCATTATTTAGAATAAATGCTGTAACACTTCCTTTGCCCTATCCCTATCAGTGATTAGTAAGTAGTTAGCAATCTGTTGTGAGCCAGTGTGGCTGGGTGTCCACAACATGATCCTCTCTACTTACCTATATCCTAACATATCACACGATGAAGACTTATGACATCTTCTTCCCTATCCTCAGATGACCCTTGACTGCAAGGAGTATGCCTCTTTTTTTTTAATAAATTCAGTCTAACAAGTGCCTGGATTGTGGAAGATATTCAATAAATATTTGATGTACAAACGACCAATGATGGGAATCTTTTATAGCATTTTCAAAGTGTTTTAAGAAATATGCTAATACACCTTCTGCAGGAATAAAAAATGATTCTATATTGTAAATTTGGGAAGTGCCAAGGATAAATACACTTAAACAGTAAATTTATAATAAAAATTCTGAGCTATATATATGCTAATTCTCACTGTAGCTTTCTAAGAGATGGCTACTATATGTAGTATTTGCCAAATTTGCTTGAGAACGTCTTTTAATTTAATATCTATTAATGTTTAAAGTTACTTTGAGGAACACAGTATTGAAAAAGCTGGACTAGTCTCTCCTATTTACTTAACTGAAATACATTTCATTCCTTCATTGAATTGAAAAGTAAAAGGGGATGGGGAAGAAGTTTCTGTTATCTTTTAACCATAATTCATCACAATTAAGTTTTAGAATTAAATTCGCATTTCTACTTCTATAACATATTTATTTTTAATTTTGACCACTTGAAATTTCTAAAAGTTTCTATTTATTTATTTTAATATGGTCATAAAGAGATTAAAGGCATAATAGTTACTGCACTAAAATAAGTAGATTTAGTTAAGAGCAAAGATTAGATCTTCTTTTCTGTTATTGTCAAGAAGATATGGTAAAAAGCATGATATCACATGTAAAAATTATTATTCATTAAATTATTGTTGTTAATATGTATTCCTTAAAACAATGCTTTCCTGAACAATTACTTTTTATTCAGCCCAAAAGCTTTGTTGAACTACATTCGTTAATACAAAAGTGGTGTATATTTTCTTTGTGAAGTTTTATTTTTTAAAATTTCCTTCAAAGGATGATTACAGAGGTGATTATTCAAGTAGCAGGTTACTTTTCAATATATTCCACATTTTAATCTCCACAGTATCACCTTTTCACCTTAAGAAATTTTTTCAGCCCTTTTTTCAGTTCCACAAAATACATTCCCAAATATGTCCATATTAAGATTAATTCATTTCCTAAACTAAACCAACTCCTGTAATTGGCATAAATCTTAACCTTTAGTTTTAAGGTAAGTATAAATATGTCTATACCTGTGTGATACTAAAATGTACTAGAGAAGTATTATGAGCACTTAAGAGAAATATATGTCACAATTGGTGGGGGTGGGAAGGAAGAAGGTAAATTAGGATCAGAAAATAATTACAAAAGGACACAACATAGGTGTTTTTCCCTTGAAAGCTGCATTGGATTCCAGGAGGCAGTGTTTGTAGAAGTGATTTCAACCTGAAGAATTAACAGGTACAAAAAATTAAAAGTGACAAAGCATGAAACTTGTTTGGGAGTTATTAGTTGTATTGAACAACTGCAATATTATAAAAGTATGCAGCGGAAGTGGGTAATAGGAAAGTTTAGGCTGAGTCATTTTGTGGAATTATTTGAAAATCAGGCGGAGGGATCTGTATTTAAGGAGTTGTCACGTGGATGTCATTTAAGGTGGTTAAGCAGGAGAAGAATTTAATCAGTGTGGCACTTGAGGAACACTGATCAGCCATAGACACAGCCAGACACAAGAAGAGCAATTAGATCAACAGCAACAGGCAGCAGGCTTGTAAGAATTTGATTCAAATTGCAGTGAGAGTAATAAGGATGGAGAAGAGAAGGTGGATTTGAGAGTTAGAGGACACTGACCAAAACAAAACAGTTGATGATGAAGTGCTCTCCATTACTACAATACAAAAGTTTAAATACAATACAGAGAGCTAAGAGGTGAGAATCAAAATTAACTAATGGAAACTCACTTTGGTGGTTTTACAGTAGGCATTTTAAAGCATAATTTTCAAAATTTTCTTTTGTTTATAAATTTGCTGTAATTTTTCTTATAGGGACCAAAACAACAAATTAGGTTGAATTCCTGCACATTACCCTCCCTAGACATATCATATCACTATTACTATAAATTCAGTGCACATTCTTTTCATATTTTTTTAAATTTCGTAAGTACACATATGTACATATAAATATTTAAAAATATATTATTTTAGCATTTCCTGGAGTTTAATTAAAGACTGTATTCTGCAACTTGCTTTCTGAAGCCGTATGTCATGAGATTCATCTATACTGATGCATATAAATCTGGCTAATTCATTGTTAACTATTACACAGTATGAATATATCACAATGTATTTATATTTTACTTACTTAAAAATAAAAGTTCCAATTGATAATATGATTTACCTTTTTGCAGTATTTAGATAACTTTTTTATTTGGGAATAACATTAAATTTGCAGTAAAGTTGCAAAGTTAGTGCAGAATTCCTGAATACTCCTCACTCAATTAGGATTCACCTAATTTTATCCTCTTACATTACAGTGTTACATTTTATCAAACTTCGAAAACAACATTAGTACCATAAGCTCAGCTTTTCAGAGCAAAACTGTAGGGAGCTGAAGGCCCATGAGACCTGACCAACTCAGCATTCCAATGGAGGCTATATGATCAAACAGCAAACTGTTTATCACAAATGCAGGATGTGAGCAAACTCACAACTGCTCCTGCTGATAGAAGGTTTGCTGGAGGCAATCACTCCCTGGTGCCGAGGTTATCTACTGCGACATCTAGAGCCTGTTGTTTGAGGAATGCAGTCTTGCAAGCCTACTCTGGATTGAGCAGCTGACCCCTTCTTCCACCACCCTTCTATCTCTTTTGCCTAATAAATATGCAGAGCTGTGTAAAGCTCAGGGCCCTTGTCCACTAGATGCAAGGTGCCCCCTGACCCCTTCTTCCAAATATACTCTTTCGTCTCTTGTCTTTTATTTCCGTGTTTGCCCCTTTGTTTAGTCCTCCTAGGTCTGTGCGGGTTACATTGTGGCGCCCGAACAGGGATGGAATCAGGTGCTCAACAAGTGGCACCTGAATGCGGGACTTCAAGGATGTGAACGAAGAAGGTCTGCTGGAGCAGAGGAACTGAAATTGGCAAGGCAAACAGGGACCCCGGGACAAGTCTGCCGGCAGTGCATATAAGGTCAGTGCCCTAAAGATGTGCTGGCAGCAGTGCTTTAAAGAAGTACTGGGAACAGGAAGTTTTCTGAATCAGAGTAACAAGGGGAAAAATTTGTCTGTTAAAGAAAAACATTATGTGCAGTTGCTTAAATTTCTGTTGAGACAGTCTCAAGCTCAGGTTAATTTGCAGACACTAACCTCCTGCAGAAGCCACAAGAGGTTATTACGCATAACCCACAGTTTCCACAGGCAAGCACTCTTGATGTGGCAAATTGGGAGCAAGAGAAGGATTAAAACAGACTCATCAAAAATGTCTTAAAGTTGATTCTTTTGCTTTCTCCATTTGGAGTTTAGTTCGTACTGTACTTCTGCCATTATCTCATTTTTATTCTGTGGTACAGTAGGCTGAATCTAAAAATCTGAAAGAATCTGTTGTCCCACCCACAGCTCCAATTGAAAATAAAAAAACAGGAGAAGGAGGATAAAAATTGGCCTATACCGCCTCCTCCAATTGCAGAAACATCTGTATTGCCTCCTCCGGTAGCAGAAATAGAAACCCAAATACAAAGAATTTTACGCTCTGCTGCCATAGCTAGAGACCCCTTAGGACCTTGTGCTTTTCCTATTTTTGTAAGGCCTGATCCAAATAATCCACAGCAGGTTATTCATGAACACACTCCACTAGAGTTTAAGTTGTTAAAGTTGTATAGAGTTCATTCACCTTAGGATTGCTAGACTCTGTGTTTGGTGCTATGCGTCTTTTACCCTTTGATGTGAAACACTTGGTGCGAACTTGCTTGTCTGCGAGTGAATATCTGACACAAAACAACATGTATTTCTGACCCAATAATTCCTCCTCTGGTAGGCATTCTAGATAAATCAAATGGAGAGATGATAAAGGTAGCTGGAGAGATAGATAGATGCTCATTGTAGCATTTTTGTTATTGTGAATAATTGTAAACACAATATACTAGTATATCTTTTACAGAGCCATTTCAATTGACATAGGGAATAATGGGGTGTTTGGGGGTTTTGCTTGTTTGTTTTTAGAGAGTGTTGACTTGAAAATACATGTTAAAAGAATATGAATCAGGGTTATAATTGTCACAAAGGTATTTTTAAGATAATTACTTTGTCTTTGACTGATATGTGCCCATCCTAGTCTAGGCAATATTTAGATGTTTTTAACTGAATGGAAATTAATTACTAGTTAGAATATTCTTGATTGCATTTAGCAGAGTAAATAGTGTGTGTGTTTGTGTGTGTGTATGTGTTTGTCACAGAGAATAATAGAAGAAACACTACAAAAAAAAGTTAGAAGATTTAGAAGAAATCTTCAAGGATACTCAACTCCATTATTTCATTGTACAAATGGGTTATCAAGGAACTAGTGAGGGGAAATGATTTTCCTGAGACAATGCTACTGATAAATTTATCAATAGGACTCAGGGTTTCTTAGCCCAAACCTTTTTTTTTCAACTTTTATTTTAAGTTCAGGGGTACATGATGTGCAGGACATGCAGGTTAATATGTGCCATGGTGGTTTGCTGTACAGACCATCTCATCACCTAGGTATTAAATCCAGCAACCCTTAGCTATTTTTCCTGATGCTCCCCCTCCCCCTAACCCCTCAGCTCTGATGGGGTCCAGTGTGTGTTATTCCCCACCATGTGTCCATGTGTTCTCATCATTCAGCTCCCACTTATAAGAGAGAACATGTGCTAGCCCAAAGCTTTTATTTTCACTGAGGAGTATTCTTTTTGGGCATAGAGCTAAAATAAATTAAGTTGCAATTAATCTTATTTTACTTATAAACAAAGCTATTTACTGACCTGTCCCTACCAAAGAGAGATAATTATGACTCTTAAAATTTAGCAAGAAAGATATAAAAATTTGTTCATGAACTTAAAAAAGGCCTCATGTTAAGTTATACAAATAGAATATCTGTGAAACTCTTACTCTAAATGAAAAGTTATATTTTAAAAATTCCTTAAAACTCATAGTTGATTGAAAATATGACCATAATTCACTTCTCCTACATCCATACCCTTTGCAATGTGACTTTGCAGCTGCTCACATCAAGAGAGGAGTCTCTTTTCTTTTCCTTTACCTGCCCTTTGACTTCTTTTGGTCATAAAACGCAGCACAAGTAATGTGGTGCCAATTCCAACTCTGGGCCTCAAAGGGGCTTTGTAAATGTCTGTCCTTTCTCTTGAAACCCTACCCAGACACTGTGTGAAGAATCCTAGCTGGCCTAAAGGAAGGTGAGAGATGAATCATACCACCTGAGACTTTACTGGACCATCCAGTCCCCAGCTGACCTGGCAGGTGATCTGGCCACTGACCATAGATTCATGAATGGGCTCAGCTGAGGACGACATCTGGCCCAGATTAGCAGAACCATCTTGATGACACACAGACTCATGAAATCAATAAAATATTGTTATTTGAAGTCATTAGGATTTGATTAATTTTTTATCACAATAGCTAAAAAGCCATTGTTTACATAAAGGCATTAAAATTAGATTATGGGTTACTTACATAATATGTCAAAGCTTTTGGATAATAAGTAAAATTTTATCCCACAGCAAAATATCATTTCATCGGAAGGCATAATTTTGGCCTGGTAAAAATATTTTTCAACAATTTTTCATAAATGATAGGTCCCACTATGGTTATAAATCATCAAAGTTTTTAAGATCACATTTTATATTCTCTTCTAACTTGTAAGTTCAAAATACAGCTTCTTAAATTTGTTAAAATTTTTCATTATTTAAATTATGTTTTGCATCAAAATCAATGGCAGCAAAATACAAACCCAAATCCTTAATTTTAATAAATAAGCCTGGCTTAAAATGACTCTGTCATAGTTTAACACATAAAAGCAGAGAGTACAATGGTTTTTATCAGGGGCAGAGGGAATGGGAAAATGGCGAGTTGCCATTCAAGGGAGGTAAAGTTTCAGTCATACAAGATGAGTAAGTTCTAGAGATCTGCTGTGTAACATTGTTACTACAGGTAAGCATTCTGTATTGTATACTTTAACATTTGTTAGGAAGGTAGGTCTCATGCTAAGTGTTTCTACCACAATTTAAGTTAAAAAAAAAAAGAATTTTAAAATAAGGTAATACCAATGAATAAGATGAGGTGAAATTTATGTATCTTTAAATCATTTGGCATTCAGTTTGCAAAAAGTGAATTGACAGTAACAGTAGCACATTAGAGCATGTTTCTTAATTTCTATTTATTAGCTAAGTGTAATATTTGTATGTGACCACTAGATAGAGCTACTATAATAATATCCTGAGAGAAAAAACAAAAATATAGGAAACTATCTTACGTTTAGCATTTATATAGATTGCTTTTCTTTATATTGCATTCTATATGATCTCAGGTAGCTCTGGATTTGCTAACTTTAGTTTGATATAACTCAGCTTTACTTTCACTATAATACATGCAAACACCAATTTTATTAGTTTACCAACCACGATCTGCATATAATGCATTATGAAGTTTAATTAATCATAGTAATAGTTCCAAAACCATAATACAATATTTTAGGATGTTTCAGTATGATATTTGTCCTAAAGCCACCAAAAATAATTTTGTGCTGAACTCTTAATATATTTTATGATTTTTGATATTTGTATACATTAGAGTGTTTATTACACATGTGGCAAATAAGGCTTCCCACTTTCAAATAAAGATTATATGTAAAATAAAGAATATGCAAAATAAATAAAGGTTCAGACTAATGCTGAGGTTCTTAAAGCAGAAAAATTAGGCTAACTAAATGAAACATAGGTCTCCTCTGTTTTTGTCAACAGGCAGAAGACCTCCATTATAAAACCAACAAAGAGCAATTCAATTTGTAAAAAACTCAAAGGCAGAGATTATGTCCTAAACTTTTTTTCTAGTTCCTATAAACAACTATCACTGTCCTCATCACAGAACAGGAAAATAAATCCACAGAGACCCATTCTTAAAGATCAGCGATTATTTGCTAGCTATAGTAGTACATTATTTATAAATATCTAGAAATTAATTTGACCATTATTTAATGCAATGTATGAGTTTATTATACTAGCTACGGTAGTGCATTATTTATAAATATCTAGAAATTAATTTGACTATTATTTAATGCAATGTATGTAGTTTATTATAATTTCAAATTAATATATGTACGTAGTTTATTATAATTTCGAATTAATGACCCCTCCAAAATTTAATTTATTAATCTGTAACATTTTCTTAATTATATGTGATTTAGGAATTGAGTCAGGATCAACTGGCTTTGCTAGTCAATAAAGCAACATTTCCCAGATTTTACTGAATATATGAATCACCTAGGAGCATGTTGAAAAGACAGTTCCAGGCCCTACCTCCTGATTTTATAGGTGATGAAACTGAGTTTGAAATTCTGCATTGAGTCCTATCTATCTGTATTTTATGAAGCACCTCTCATATTTCCAATGCAAAAAACCATATTTTGTAATTTTATGAGGTTAGTAATTAAAAACATAGACCCTAAATTTAAAAAGACCTGAAATCAAAGCCTCAGTCTTAATCAACGAAATGGGAACCACAATACCAACACAAGTATTTGTGGGAATTAAAGCAGCTAATGCATATAGAAGAGTAATAATGCTTGGCACAAGATAGTAACTCTATAAATGGTGTTCATTATATTTTCTTCCCCACTTATGTCTAAATAGTGTGAATATTCTTTGACAAGCTATTCAAGAAATAAGTGATAATTATAGCGATATGCATTTTTGTTATGCTTCTGTGACTGTATTATTCCTTGCTATTTATTATATTATGCAGTTCCTGCTAATCACATGCTTACATGAGTAGCAATGTCACTTTATCTATTGATAATTACTTAGAGTCTTGTTCTTGCCTTTTTGTTTTTACTATGTTTACGAACAGATCACGTTGCCAAAAGGTGTATCTACCTTGTCTACCGCAAATGTAAGTTGTCAAGAAAAATATACAACACGCCTTTTCTTACAAAGTGCTCTCAAGTAAGAACTTCAGAAATTCCTCCTGAAGAAAAGTATTCAATTGAATGCTGTCATCTAGTATTTTAAATCCCTTTCTTGTCATAAGGTTGCTCATAAAATTGTTAATGCATGACCCTCAGTGAGACCATTGAACTGAGCTGCTTTCATAGTCCTGCATTTACATAATCCTGCTTGCTGGTATTATTCTATCTGAAGACAAATATGTGATGAGTATAAAATACAATAAGCCCAATTTTTTTTTAACAATTGTCTTTTCTTTGGAAATTAATCACTTTGAAAAGATGTACATTGATATATGAAATGTATTGGTATGGCTTTTGAATAAAAGAGTTGTCCCATACTGACATATTGAAAAATAATCTGAATTAAATAAACTGATAATAAGATAAGCTAAATGATAATGTATTTGTCCAAATATTGAGCTGTATATTTCAAAGGTAAATGACTTCAAATACTTTCATCGTGTGTTTCTCCCCACTCATAATTAAACTTAAGGGAGCTGGAAATAACATTATCTTACATTTATTGAGCATACATTAACTTCTGGGCAATCCCCTAAGCACTCTAGTAGCACATTTAACCCTCATAAACCAGTAAGGTATATAAAATTATTCTCCTGCTTTGATAGGTGAGGAAACTGAGACACAGAGAAAGTTAAACAATGGGCCAATGGTCATGCAGTGGAGAATTTTAGATTCATAACCAGGCCTTTAGTAAGAGGAGAGGTGGCTCACCAAACTCATTAAAGTTTGGTTGCAAGATACTTTTCTCATCTATTTTCCAGTAATTCCATTTTTCGTTGCTTTTCTTTCTGCCATTGCAGGCTCTTGAACTTGCCTACTTTAAAATTATTGCTTCATCCACCTGAATGTCTTACCTTATTTTATAGCACACCAATATCATATTCATCATTCTACATTCCACTTAAATCCTTCATACTTTGTAACATTTTGTTCATATCTCTCTGGTACAAAGTAATTTCTTCCTTTTCTGATCCTGACAGGAGATCCTGAGAGCTCAGTCAAAAAATTTTAAGCTCACATGTTACTAAACTCCAAAACGCTCTATTTTCCAATATACATTTATTTCCTGGAAATAATCTTCTGCTTTGGGATATTTTCCACCCATCAGGTGAGATCTCCTACATTACATGCACTGCATTTTGGAGATTTAGGGATGACCCACATTTCTGCATAAATTTAACTCTCACTGCAGAAATCAAGAAGGAGAACATGGGTCCTTATGGGTCCAGCGACTCGACTAATGAAGAGTCTGGATACCACAGGAGAACTTATCTTGAGAGACCTCTAGACTAGGTGATGCAAGTGAAGATGCAATGGTTATAGTGCTTTGGTTTTCATTTTGAAACTCCTGCTAACTCTTTATTAAACATTGTCTATATCAGTGGTCCCCCTTTTTTGTTTTTTTTTTGGTAAAGTTACAAAAACAAAACCGTTCACAGACCTCAATATGGTAATGATCAGCTGTTTTAAAACAAAAGCTATAATTGCTTCAGTAATACATTTCAAGTAATTTGAATTTTGTTAATCTCCATATATCTATTAGCATATAAATATGTAAGATAAATTTTTTATTAATTTAGAAGATAATACATAGTACTTACCAATTTGAGGATTTTCTGTAGTTACTCTGTGGCCCTCCATGGCCTGAGGACAAGTTGAAAACTTCTCATTAAGACTATTTATTTGAAATTTAAACATTTACTTTAAAGTTTATATGGAACCAAAAAAAAGAGCCTGCATTGCCAAGTCAATCCTAAGCCAAAAGAACAAAACTGGAGGTATCACGCTACCTGACTTCAAACTATACTACAAGGCTACAGTAAACAGAACAGCATGCTACTGGTACCAAAACAGAGATATAGACCAATGGAACAGAACAGAGCCCTCATAAATAATACCACACATCTACAACCATCTGATCTTTGACAAACCTGACAAAAACAAGAAATGGGGAAAGGATTCCATATTTAACAAACGGTGCTGGGAAAACTGGCTAGGCATATGTAGAAAGCTGAAACTGGATCCCTTCCTTATACCTTAGACAAAAATTAATTCAAGATGGATTAAAGACTTAAATGTTAGACCTAAAACCATAAAAACCCTAGAAGAAAACCTAGGCAATACCATTCAGGACATAGGCACAGGCAAGGACTTCATGTGTAAAACACGAAAAGCAATGGTAGCAAAAGCCAAAATTGACAAATGGGATCTCATTAAACTGAAGAGCTTCTGCACAGCAAAAGAAACTACCATCAGAGTGAACAGGCAACCTACAGAATGGGAGAAAATTTTTGCAATCTACTCATCCGACAAAGGGCTAATATCCAGAATCTACAATGAACTCAAACAAATTTACAAGAAAAAAAAAACCCATCAACAAGTGGGCAAAGAAGATGAACAGACACTTCTCAAAAGAAGACATTTATGCAGCCAACAGACACATGAAAAAATGCTCATCATCACTGGCCATCAGAGAAATGCAAATCAAAACCACAATGAGATACCATCTCACA
Organism: Hylobates moloch; assembly: GCF_009828535.3. Lineage (NCBI taxonomy): Eukaryota > Metazoa > Chordata > Mammalia > Primates > Hylobatidae > Hylobates > Hylobates moloch. The sequence continues at coordinate 92,149,772 of NW_026652284.1, forward strand.
CCAGTTAGAATGGCCATCATTAAAAGTCAGGAGACACCAGGTGCTGGAGAGGATGTGGAGAAATAGGAACACTTTTACACTGTTGGTGGGACTGTAAACTAGTTCAACCATTGTGGAAGACAGTGTGGTGATTCCTCAGGGATCTAGAACTAGAAATACCATTTGACCCAGCCATCCCATTACTGGGTATATACCCAAAGGATTATAAATCATGCTACTATAAAGACACAAGCACATGTATGTTTATTGTGGCAGTATTCACAATAGCAAAGACTTGGAACCAACCCAAATGTCCATCAATGATAGACTGGATTAAGAAAATGTGGCAGATATACACCATGGAATATTATGCAGCCATAAAAATGATGAGTTCATGTCCTTTGTAGGGACATGGATGAAGCTGGAAATCATCATTCTCAGCAAACTATCACAAGGACAAAAACCAAACACCGCATGTTCTCACTCATAGGTGGGAATTGAACAATGAGAACACATGGACACAGGAAAGGGAACATCACACACCGGGGCCTGTTGTCGGGTGAGGGGAGGCGGGAGGGATAGCATTAGGAGATATACCTAATGTAAATGAGAAGTTAATGGGTGCAGCACACCAACATGGTACATGTATACTTATGTAACAAACCTGCACGTTGTACACATGTACCCCAGAACTTAAAATATAATAAATAAATAAATAAAATTTAACATTTGACTCAATTGTTATATTTATTCTTTTTTCTCGCTTCCTCTTCATTTTCTTTTTCTTTTCCTCTTCCTCTGCTGTTTATCTTTTAATTCTTCGTCATAGTAACATAACTATGTCCTTTTCCATGATGAGTATGCAGACATACATTTTGAACACTGCAATCTCATTCAATGGTTTGGAACAGAATTCAGCTAACAGCAGGCCTCTGAAGTCTCACGTCTAGGCAGTGGCCACTCTCCTCGCTTTCTTGGCTAAGAATACCCAATTTTATTCAGGTATAGCAGCCTGGCTGGCCACTCCCCAGCCACGGGTAGTTGATATTGTCTAGTCAAGATAATCAAGGTAATTCTTATATTGGTGCTGATGACTGGCTTGTATTTCAATCTTCATTAGTCAGGTGGAAGGAAGTCTGCTTCCTTTACATTTGATTACTGTTTTCCTACTTGATAAAAATAGAAAAACAGAGAAATTGCCTTTTTAACCTCTAAATATTTTTCTGTGAGGAGACAATGTCTATAACTGCTCAAACCAGGCCGTAGGGACCCAACATCATGTTGAGAATGGCGAAGTTTGTACTACAGTAGGTAAGTAGTTACCCCTTATCCATAGGGGTTACTTTCCAAGACCCCCAGTGGATGCCTGAAACTGTAGCGGTATGAACTAAATTGCCGTCTTGGAACATGTTTCTGTTCATATTTTCCACCCACACCTTAAGTGCCTTCTACATATTAACTAAGCACTTTTCACGCACTGTGGCTGTAACTTTTGCAGTTTGAGGTGTGACAGCAAAACTGGCAAACACTTGTTTTTTCTTCTTCATAATTTCACAGAGAGAATATTCATTCTTGCCATAGATCTTAGCAATCTCAGCATACAGATTTTTTCCTTATGAATTTCAGAACTTTTACCTTTGTACTTAAAGGAAGTACTGTAAGGCTTCTCTTTAGCTTATTGTATCAGCTTCACTACTTTTGTGCTTTGGGACCATTATTAAGTGAAAATAAGGGTTATTTGAACACAAGCACTGCTACATGTGACAGGTGATCTAATAACCAAGAGGGCGAAGTGACTAGCAGGCAGGTAACAGTGTGGATGTGCGGCACTAAAGGAGTTTAGTGTTATAGGAAGGATGGAGCAGGATGGCATGAGATTTCATGACACTATATAGAACGTTGTGAAATTTAAAACTTATAAATTGTTTATTTCTGTAATTTTCCAGTTAATATGCTCAGATTGAGTTTGACCACAGGTAACTGAAATCACAGAAAGCAAAACCATAGTTAAGGAAGTCTATCGTAGACTAATGGGACTGAGCCCTTAATAAGTGCTAGCTACTCTAAAGTCAATCTCCAGACATCTTATGGTGCGATTTCCTTATTTAAGCATTCTTAAGTAAAGTTTCAGTTACTTGCAACAAAAATCATCCTATTTTACTATGCTCATTTTAGTAATCCTGCTTCTCATAAGTTATATTCCCAAGAAAAGTATCATTGATGCCTATTCTAATTATATTAATATTACATGAAACATTTTTTCTTACATGAAAATAATATTTAAGCTATCAGTAAGAATTCATGAGATAGTAAAATATAAATGTATCTTTTTATTTTCAATAAATTATTAAAATTATTACTATAGTAGAACATAATAAGGAAAGTAAATTTCTCTAAGATTTTTAACCTGCAATAAGAATTTAAGTGTCAGTATAGGCTTGGCTGTAACCCGCAGACAAAATTACATTGATGCAATGAATATCTTTATGTTATTTTGGGAATATCACAGCTTTTTGCAGGATTTTATAGTTTATTAGTCTTGTAGTAATTTTTGCCATTTCAAATTGAGGTTTTAATACAATTGCGTATAATTTCTGATATTTTATAAATTTATTTTTTAATCAATAAATTATAATTTTCTGGTTCCGGCTTTATTTTGGAAATTTCATAATAGCAATGATTGCTATCAATATAAATTTTAAAATTTACAATATTTTTCACCATGCATCATTATAAAAGGAGTTATATCATTATTATTTTTTATTATTCCTATTTTGTAATAGATAAAACTAATTTCAGAGACTTCATATTACTTACTCAGTATCATAAAACTAAAAGAGAAAAAGAGAAGACAAACATACCTTTTGAGCCATCTGTATAATGACTCTATGTGTGGGCTAGTCCAAAATCTGTTAGAATCTCCATGATTATCTGACTCATAGTATAGTTATGAATAATTATAAGGAATAGTTAAGCAGGGAGGGATCATCAAAAGTTTAACAGAAAAGCATAAACAAGAGCTATAAGAATGAGGTAATCATTCTGAAATCAGGAACTTGATGCATGTTTCCTAACAAAACTGGCCAAGTCATAGAGATAAAGAGTTATAGAGATAGCCATTTACCTATCTGCCTAGTGTGTGTGTGTGTGTGTGTGTGTGTGTGTGTGTGTGTGTATAAGAGATATCTATTTACCTATCTGCCTTGTGTGTGTGTGTGTGTGTGTGTGTGTGTAGGTACCTATTTATCTATCTGCCTAGTGAGTGTGTGTGTGTTTTGTGTGTATGTGTAGGAGATATCTACCTATCTGCCTCACACACACACACACACACATACACACACACAAACACAAACATATATTAGGTAGATCGGTAAATAGATGAGGAATAGTCAGAAATATTAGGAAGGAATTCAGGAGAAGAATGATTCCGAGGATAAGAAAAAACAGAAGAAGAAATAGCAACATTTGTAAGAAGAAATACCAACATCTGTAACACCAAGATAATGGAAGCCTGTCAAGACTGCAGTGTATTGAACAATTCCTAAGTTATCCTGAAGAAAAGAAACATGATTTTCTGAAATGTTAATAATCACCATACTGAACAAAAATTAAATCAATCTCTTGTTGGCCCATTATACTTGTCTTTTCTACATTATTGTTTTAAAAGAGAATGATTTTATTTTGTGTGTTTTTAGTATTTATTTTGTTGTTGTCTCATTTGTCTTATAGAGTGGGAGCTCATCAAGTAAAGCCTTAGGAAGCAGGCAGCCTAATATTTTAATATATTTTATACTGAAGATAAAATACTCAGGAAAGGCTGCTCCCACTACTCTATTCTTGGCATATCACTGGTTACAGAGATAAGTTTGGGTTAACAGATTTGTAATTAACAGAATAATTATGTTCTGACCAGCTTAAATTTCAGGCACATTTCGGTCATCTAAATGGAATTTTTCAGTATAATCGAGTATAATTGCCAATTGGGTACAACTGAGTAAAACTCTCATGCTGAGATGAGATCCATGTTGGAGACAACAAATTCAAAATTGTAAACTAGTAGTATTTGACATTAAGGAAGAGCGTGGTATAGTAAGAGAATGCAATGATAGATCACTGTGGCCCACAAACATACATAGATCTTACAAATGAGGTGAAGCCAGTAAAGAGGACATGAAGAGTAGAAGTAGATGAGGACAATGTAATTAAAATGGTGATAAAACGACTCTAGAGAGGGAAGTGGTTTAAGAAGAAAATGATGGTTAATTGTGGTAAGTATTGCTGATACTTCGGGTAATATAGAATTGGCCATTGTCTTTGACAAGATGAAGTTAATGCTTTTAATTAGCACAGTTTCTGTTGAATGGTGAAAGAAGTAGACTAAGTAGATTGAGGAGAAAAAGAGAGATGAGAGGCAGTGAATAAAAGTTTTTTAAAGAAGTTTTGCTGTAAACAGTAGAGAAAGAGATGAGTGGTGCAGGAAGGTGGTATGTCACAGGATTTTTAAAAGAGGACACAAACATTTTGCTATCGATTGAATGAAATTCCCAGTGAAACTTCACTGTTTTATATCTCCAGAGTAAATACTTAGAAGTGGAATTGCTGTATTACCTTAACGGTATATGTTTAACTTTTTAAGAAATGGCTAAACGGTTTCCCAGACAGCTTGTGTCACTTTACGTTTGCAACAACAATGCATGAGAGCTCCCGTTGTACTATTTCCATGCCAGTAGTTAATAAAATCCATCTTATTAATTAATTAGTCCAAAGCACGTGTAGTAGTCTTAATTTGTATTGTCTTGATTGCCAACAATATTGGGCATCTTTTCCTGTGGTTATTGGCTATTAACATATCTTCTTTTGTAAAGTGACTGTGCAAATTATTTGCTTTTTAATTGGTTTGTCTTTTATTGAGATGTTAAATGTTTATCTATTCTGGATATAAGACATACAAGACATTTTTCAGATAGATGTATTATGAAAGTTTATTTTATTATGTGGCTTGACTTTTCTTTTAGGTGGCTTTTATTTATTTATTTATTTCTATTTATTTTTTTTTTCTTGAGACAGTGTTTCATTCTTGTTGCCCAGGCTGGAGTGCAGTGGCACCATCTTGGCTCACTGCAACCTCCGCCTCTTGAGTTCAAGCAATTCTCCTGCCTCAGCCTCCTGAGTAGCAGGGATTACAGGCATTTGCCACCATGCCCAGATAATTTTTTGTATTTTTAGTATAGATGGGATTTCACTATGTTGGCCAGGCTGGTCTCGAACTTCTGACTTCAGGTGATCCATCTGCCTCAGCCTCCTAAAGTGTTGGGATTACAGATGTGAGCCACTGCACGAGTCCTTTAGGTGGCTTTCAAAAAGTATTTTTTTTTAATTTTAATAAAGTCCAATTATTCAAATTTGCTTTTATGGTTCATGCTTTTTTATATCCTTTCTAATAAATCTTTGATAACCATTAGGTCACAAAGATTGTATCTTATATTTTTTTCTAGAAGTATCATAATGTTCACTTTTATACTTAGGTCTACAATCCATTTGATAATATTTTTGTGTATAGGGTGATGTAAGGGTCCATTAAGTTTTTCCTCATAGGGATATCAATTTCCTCCAGGAATGTTTGTTGAAAACACTTTGCTTTTCTCACTGAATTCCTAGGTACCTTCTTTAAAATCAGTTGTCTAATTCTGAACCCTACTATATTTCATTAATATCCTGTCACCAATATTTCATTATTTTGATTACTGTAACTTTATATTGTTTTAAATCAGGTACTATAAATACCTTTCTCACCTTTGTAAAGTTGGATAGAGTCAGGAATTTAGAGCATTGCTTTTAATAGGCAAAATATTTCTCATGTCTCTTAAGAAACCCAATAGGTAGTAACCTAGCCAAATTCCCAGGCTGTGCTACAATACCAGTACAAATCTAGATGAGTTTGAAACTGCAATAAGAGTGAAATAGTGATGAAAAAGAGAACTGCAATAAATAGGCCCATTAGCCATACCTGCTAATATAAATTGTCCAGGCATTGAAAGAAAGTGAAATACAAGATAAATCAAGTATCATTTTTAAATGTGTTTGGTGTGAACAATTGGAGATAAGTACTTTTAATAAAAATTTTTAAATTGTGATGATATATATATGTAATATATATATACACACACAACATAAAATTTGCCATTTTAATCATTTTAAAGGTACAATCCAGTGACATTAATTACATTTGCAATATTTTGCAACCATCACTATAATGTATTTCCAAATTTTTTTTATTGCTTGAAATAGAAACTCAGTAACTAGAAGCAGTAATTCCTCATTCCCTCCTTTCCATGTTGCCTAGTAACCTCTAATCTACTTTCTATCTTTATGAATTTGTACATTACAGATATTTCATATAAGTGAAATAATGTAATGTTTGTCCTTTTGTGCCTAGCTTTATTTGTGTTGTAGCACAAACTAGAATTTTATTCCTTTTTGCAACTGAATATTTACAATATTCCATTGCATATAGATACCACATTTTTTATTCCATTCATCTTTTGATGGATAATGAGTTCTTTCTACCTTTGGATATTGTGGATAATGCTGCAATCAACAGTGGTGTGCAAGTATCTATTTGTATCCCCATTTTTCATTCTTTAAGGTGCATACATCAGAGTTAAATAAAGTAATTCTATGTTTAACTTCTTTAGGGACCACGATACTGCTTTTTACAGTGGCTGCACCCTTTTATATTTCCATCTTCTATGTACAAGGGTTCTAGTTTTAGTCCACATTTTCACCACCTCCACTTATTTTTTATTGTTTTGTTTCATTATAGCCATCCTCATAGGTATAAGTGGTATCTCATTTATGGTTTTGATTTGCATTTCCTTCATGACTAATGTTGTTCAGCATCTTATCATATGTTTATTGATATTTACATTGGTATTATACTGGTATCATATGTTTTCCATAATGTATTAGACTGCTTGGGCCACCACAGAAAAATAGTCTACCACAGATGGTATGTTTAAACAACAGAAATTTACTTTCTCACAGATCTGGAGACCTGAAAGTCCAAGATCAAGGTCTGACAAGGCTTGCTTTCTCATGAGGACCGTCTCCCTGACTTGCAGACAGTTGCTTTCTTGCCTTTCCTCTAAGTGCTTTTGAGGGGAGGGAAAGGGAAAGAGAGAGAGAGAGAGAGACAGAGAGAGAGAGAGAGAAAGAGAAAGAGAGAGTTCTCTGGTCGTGTCTCTTCTTGTAAGGAAACTAATCCTATCAGGTCAGGGCTCTACTCTTATAATCTCATTTAACCGTAATTACTTCTTTATCCCAAATATAATCATACTGAGGGTTAGGACTTCAGTATATAAATTTGGAGGACACAATTTTAGTCCATAGCATTCCATCCCTGGCTTCCCAATATTTATATCATTATCACATGAAAATACACTTTATCTCAATAAACTTAAAAGTCTTAACTCATTCCAGCATTAAGTATAAAGCCTAAAGTCCAAAGCCTCATCTAAATGTCATCTAAATCATATATAGGTAAAATTTGGGGTGTTATTAATCCTAAGGCAAAATTTTTCACCAGTTGTCAACTTGCAAAACCCACGGTATGTGCTTAGAAAATACAGTGGTGGGACAGGCATAGACAGACATTTCCATTCCAAGAAGAAAAATAGAAAAGAAAGAAGAAGTGATGGGTCTCAAGCAAATCCAAAACCTAGACAGGCAAATTTCACTAGATCTTAAAGCTGGAGAACAATCTTCTGCTCCAGACTCCACCTTCCAGACCCACTGACTAAATTCAAGGTTTCAGTTGGAGACCATCTGGACTGTTGAAACTGCTGTCAATGCTCTTTCAAACCAAAAGGCAGTTCTGATGATCTCTGAACCCCCTTTGGAGTCATTGGTCCCTTTTCTTGAAGGATAATGCACGTTTCCAACCCTCCTTCATTCTGTCAATTTTCTCTGTTTTCTTAGTCTCTGCTGGCAGTGTTTTTGCTGGTATAATTCCATCATAACCCCTGGCTTCTGCTGAGGTGGCTGATTAAATTTGTGGTCCACACTCATACTAATTGTCAGTCACACTTTTAGCAACCTCTTTAACTGAAGCCTTCTCAGTTTTTGCAATGTGAATAGGCTGATAACTTTCCCAGTCTTCAAGTTCTGGTCCCTTTGTGCTTATAAATTCCTTCAGTTCTTCTCTCTTCTTGAATTTTACTGTAAGCCATTAAATGAACCTAAGCTTCACATTCAATATATGCTTAGAAATTTTCTCTGCTAAAAAAATCAAATTTTATCATTTCCAAATACTACTTTCCATAAAACACTAGAACACAACGTAGCCCCTTTGCCACTTTCCTATAAGGATCACCTATTCTCCAGTTTCCAATAACCTGTTTTTCATTTCACTATGAGACCTCACCAAAATGGCCTTTAATGACCATATTTCTACTAACATTCTATTCAGGATTATTTGTATATTCTCTAAAAAGACAGTCTTTCTCTCTAGCTCTATCTCTTTTTTCTGAGTTCTTAACTGAAATGCCGTTAACATCAATATTTCTAGCACGTACTCCAAAACTCTTCCAGCTTCTACCCATTACCCTGTTCCAAAGCCACTTCCATATTTTTGGGTAATTATTTCAGCAGCACTCCACTTCACAGTTCCAAAATCTGTGTTGGTCGGCTTGGGCTGCCATACCAAAATACCATAGACTGGCTTAAACAACAGAAATTTATTTTTTAGAATGCTGGAGGCTGGAAAGTCCAAGATCAAGATACTGGCAAGGTAAGTTTTATTCTGAGGCATCTTCTTCTGGTTTGTAGACAGCCACCATTTTGCAGTATGCTTACAGAAGCTTTTCTTTGTGCACATGCAGAGAGAGAGAAAGATAACTCTCTCTGCCTTTTCTTATAAGGACATCGATCCTACGGTCCCCGCTGTATGACTTCACTGAGCTGCAGTTACATCCTTACAGGTCCTATGTCCCAATACAATCACATTGGGAGCTAGAAATATATCAATTCTGGAGGAACACAATTTAATCCACAGTATTTATCTTCTTTGGAGAAAGGTCAATTCTTTTACCCAATTTTAATTTAATTTTTTTATTACTGAGGAGTTTTAGGAGTTCTTTATAAATTCTGGGTATTAAAACTTATTTAATACGTGACTTGCGATATTTTGTCCGATTCTGTAGATTATTTTTCACTTGATAATGTTCTTTAATACAACTAAGTTTTTAATTTTAGTTAAGTCTAATTTATTTATTTTTTCTTTTGTTGCTCATGTTTTTGGTATCACATATAAGAATAAGAATCCATTGCCATACCAAAAGTCATGAAGATTTAGCCCTACATATTATTCTTAGAATTTCATAGTTTTAGCTCTTATATTTAGGTTGTTCTTCCATTTTCAGTTCATTTTCATATATGGTGTGATGTAGGTGTCGAAATTTTGTTTGTTTTGTTTTGTTTTTGGCACAGAGATCCAGTTGTCCCAGAATCATTTGTTAAAAAGACTGTTCCTTCCCCATTGAAAGAGCATGGTATCCCTGTCAAAAATCAGTTGATCATAGACATATAGGCTTATTTCTGGATGGTCAACAATTCCATTGGTTTATATGTCTATCTTTATGCCAGTATCACACTATTTTGATTATTATAGATTTATAGTAACTTTTGAAAGTTAGTCCTCCAATTTGGTTCTTTCTGAAGATTATTTTGACAATTTGGGGCACTTTGCAATTCCACATAAATTTGATGATTGGCCAAAAAGGCTGTTGGAATTCTGATAAGGATTGCATTGAATTTATAGATTGCTTTGGATAGTATTAACACCACATATATAAAAGTTTGTTTTGAAATTTATGTTAAATTTATTTTTCTAAAAAACATGAGTGTTTTGTGATTTAGCTACTGGAGGAATACTTCAGTAGTCTCAACCATAAAATAAGAATGATAATAATAGTTCAAAAAGTTGTCATAAAAATTAAATAATTTTATACTTGCAATACATATAGTAATTGTCCTTAAAGGTTAACTATTATTATTATATGCAAATAATTTATACCTATCACTTTATAAATTATAATGGACTTTTAAATATTTTCTATAATTCAGTCCCCAAATTAACCAGGTGAAATGAAGGAAAGTGATATTAGAAGGACTAAAATTCACAGGTGTTATAACATATCAAGAATCATATTAAAAATTAGAACCTATAAAATCAAATCATACTATAACCAAATAATAGTTTCTCATACCTACATTTTTCTACTACAGCAAATTGCTTCTACTTTCTACTTAAATTTAATAAGAATCATATAAAATGAACTTATGTGATATTGTGAAAGAAGAATTTTAATAATGAATTTTTGCAACAATTTACAGAGAGTTAATTTCCTTTTCCTAAAGTTCATTTTAGTTTTGTCAGGTTTTCAGATGAGAGAAAGTGAATTACCGGTTGTGAAATTTATGCAGTGGTTAGCAATCTGCTGAATGTGGGATCATTTTTAAAATTTGTGTTACTCTGACTTCATTATAATCACAATTTATCTCAGGTCTCATAAGGCCATATGCTAGCACATCAACAATGAGATATGCTTGCATATTTGCTTTTTATTTGAATAATTCTCTATTATTGGCTCATATTTTAAGAAAATGTACCTTGCTCATTTTTGAAACCACATAAGCATAAGTAAAAATGAAAGATGGCACTAGTTCTTAAACATTCAACAGTGCAAATCAGAACAATATAAAACATTTTCAGAAGAAACCTATTATTTTAGTTTAGTGAACCCATTATCTGTTCACGCTAGTTAATAATATTTTAGTTTAGTGAACCAATTAACTGTTAACTCTAGTTAATAATACATGTTCGTATATGAATTTTAGAGTTCTTATCCACTATTTTAAACAGATGTATTGATTGAGGTCATGGCTTTCAATTAGATGCAGAAGGAATTATAGAATTTGGAAAAGTGGTTTCCATTGCCTTCAAACAAATGTCAGTTGAAAGATAACAATCCAAGTGTCATGTCATCAGAACAGTAATACATGCAACACGTGAACACTGAACTCACACCTTTAAAAACTAAACTATAAGATAATGTTATTTGTTGCTAATATATGTACATATAAGAATTACATATAACAGCTGATATTATGCCTATTTTGCATGAAGAATTATTGGTTCTCCTGAACTCTAATTAGTTATCACAGTGATATTTAGATTTATCATTACTCACTTAAAAGATAGTAAATACGGTTCAAATAAATTGTTTATAATTTCAGTAGTTTATTTTAGTAAATAGTTACTGAATAGTCATCCACTATAGAAACTATACTAAACGTTGAGAGTGCAAATACTTAGAATAAGCCCTGAGATCAAGGATATTAAACTCAACAGTCAAAATCAAAAAGAAAATAAAATTACTTAGAAATAACTTGTTCCAAGAAAGTCATCGTAGGCATGGCAGATCAATTCATCTTAGAATTTCAACTAAAATCATTGTCAAACTTTTTAGTCTCTATTGCAATTGCTTTTAAAAGCCATTTATTCTATCTACAGAATAGTTTTCCTTTGCTACAGAATTCTTCCTTAAATTGTAAACTAAATTAAATCATGCTTAGTTACAGTGAAATTATATGATGGCATATTACTTTTTATAAGTAGTTAATATTAAAACCTGTTGGATTTTTTTTATTGACAAAGGATATGCAATTAAATAAACAACTTTTGTGCAATTTAATAAACAACTTTGGGACAATTGCATAACAATGGGGGTGAAAAATTAAGTAAGATTCATAAATCCTAGTATTGCCCCAATAGTAGGATTTCTTTTTGTTTGTTTTCTTGAGACAGAGTTTTGCTCTGTCACCCAGGATGGCTTGCAGTGGCCTGATCTCAGCTTACTGCAGCCTCCACCTGCAGGGTTCAAGTGATTCTCCTGCCTCAGCCTCCTAAATAGCTGAGACTACAGGCATGTACCACCACTCCCAGCTAATTTTTGTATTTTTAGTAGTGTGGAGTTTTGCCACGTTGGCCAGGCTGGTCTACAATTTCTGACCTCAAGTCATCCACTTGCCTCAGCCTCCCAAAGTGCTGGGATTATAGGCATGAGCCACCATGCCCAGCCCCAAATAAATTTCTAATTGACTAAATATTTACATATAATGAGAAAAAATGTAAAAACTCTGGAAGAAATATGGCATATTAGAAAAATAATCTAAGGGTAAGAAATTGAGGCAAGATACAAAAGAAAAAAATTATGATAAAAGTAGAAAAAATATATAGCATTTAAAAATTATATATGTATAAAGGTTTCATAAAATCAAAACAAAAGGGCTAAGAAAAGATTTAAAATATATCAGATATGCAAAATATGTAAAGAAACTTTATAAATTTATGAGAAAGAAAAACATCTTGTAAAATAATTTGCAGAGAATATTAGCAATGAAAATATGAAAGAACAATGTTAATTGTCAATATGGAAAGGTATTTACCCTTCAGAGTAATCAGAATATTGAAAATAGTAATATCAAATTTTTTCCACCCATCAGAGTGAGGAAAATAAGTGATAAAATTTTGTGAGAATTTTTAAAAATGAGGATTTTGATATTGCATTGGAAAAAGTGTAAATGACAATGTTATTTTGAAGTGTATTTTTTGGTAACATTAAAATTAATATAACATTTTACTAAGAATAAAAATTTAGAGGATGCATTATTAGAGAATTATTTACAAATTTTGTGAAAGATACTAGCGTGTTCACTGTGGCACAGATTCGATTAGCAAGAAAACAAAATCCTTCAACTCTGAATGGTTAAATTGTATTAATATACAAAATATTCATATTTTTAAATAGTGCTGTCATAAAAAATTAACCAAGTATTTTGAAAGATATCTATTAAGTTGTAAATTTAGTAGTGATTCAATAAACAATATGTAAAATACAATCTAATTTTTTAATGGTTTATGTTTGTGTTCATTTGCAGTTTCTTATATATTTATTTTAAAACCCTTAATGATACATACAAAACTGTGAGTCTCTAGAGAGGGAAGTCAAATTGACCAGATAGATAAGAGACATGTAAACAGATTTTTTTTTTCCTTTTTTTAACATCTATTTTAAGCTCAGGGTTATGTGTGTAAGTTTGTTACACAGGTAAACTTGTGTCATGGGGTTGTTATACAGATTATTTCATTGCCCAGGTATTAAGCCTAGTACTCACTAGTTATTTTGTCTGATCCTCTCCCTCCTATCACCCTTCACCCTCCAATAGGCCCCAGTGTCTGTTGTTCCCCTCTATGTGTCCATGTGTTCTCATCATTTAGCTTTTACTTATAAGTGAGAACAATGTAGTTTTGGTTTTCTGTTCCTGCGTTAGCTAAGGATAATGGGCTCCGGTTCCGTCCCTGTTCCTGCAAAGGACATGATCTCATTCTTTTTTTATGGCTGTATCATATTAAAAGGTCAAAAACCAACAGATTCTGGCAAGGTTGTAGAGAGAAAGGAATGCTTACACACTGTTGGTGTAAATTAGTTCAACCATTGTGGAAGACAGTGTGGTGATTCCTCAGATACCTAAAGACAGAGATACCATTCCACCCAGCAATCTCATTACTGGGTATATACCCAAAGAAATATAGATTTTTCTATTATGAAAACCATGCATGCAGGTATGTTCATTGCAGCACTATTCACAATAGCAAAGATATGAAATCAACCTAAATACCTATCAGTGAGAGACTGGATAAAGAAAACTTGGTACATATACAGAATTTTTTATATAATGTTTTGTAATATTGCTTGTAAGTTTTACTACAGGAACATGTATTTTAGTGGGCAGTTTTAGAAAAAAGTTAAAGATGGCAGGGAGCAGCAGCTCACGCCTGTAATTCCAACACTTTGGGAGGCCGAGGTGGGCGGATCATGAAATCAGGAGATCAAGACTATCCTGGCTGACATGGTGAAACCCTGTTTCTACTAAAAATACAAAAAAAAAAAAAAAAATTAGCTGGGCATGGTGGCAGGTGCCTGTAGTCCTAGCTACTCGGGAAGCTGAGGCAAGAGAATGGCAAGAACCCAGGAGGCTGAGCTTTCAGTGAGCCGAGATCATGCCACTGCGCTCCAGCCTGGGTGACAGAGTGAGACTCCATCTCAAAAAAAAAAACAAAACCCAACAACAACAACAATAAAAACAAGTTAAAGATTCTGCATTTTGACATTTATTTAGAAATACTTTATTCATTATTTCCATTTATAAAAATTATATTCTAATTTATTGCATTTGTACCTATTGTAGTATCCTGTAATTCCTAACTGTAAACTTTTATTTTTGTAATTAATTTTATTTTTATTTTTAATTACTTATTTTTTTTGAGACAGTCTTACCCTATCACCCAGGCTGGAGTACAGTGGCAAAATCACAGCTCACTGCAGCCTTGACCTCCGAGGCTCAAGCAATCAAGCTTCCCACCTCAGCCTTCTGAGTAGCTGTGACTACAGGCATGCCATCTGGCAAATTTTTAAACTTTTTGTAGAGACAGGGTCTCACTATGCTACCCAGATTGGTCTCAAACTCCTGGGCTCAAACAATCCTCTTGCATTGGCCTTCCAAAGTTCTGGAATTATAGGAGTGAGCCACCACACCAGCTCATAATAGTAAAGTTTTAAAAATCTCTTTTGAGACATTCTTAGCTAATTGCATACTTTTGAAGGAAATTCGGAAATTTTTGGCATGACAGCATAAAATATTTCAATAAACAAATAATAATCCTAACATTCTAAAAATCATACTGAACTATTTCTATTTATATTAATATTTTATTATTTGACTTAGTCATGTAGCATATTTGTCTTTAATATTATGTAAAATGACATGTAAGAAAGAAAAATCATAGTTTCTGCTAGAGGTTATTTACCATGATTTTAAAGAAATTTGAGAAATGTGACCGAATTTTTTTGAAAAGTGGAATTTTTGGATTCATACTAACATATCCATTTTTTGAGTGTGACTACCATTCAGATAAAAGGGGTAGGTTTCCTGTTGTTATAATATTATCTGAGAGGTATGACAATAAAACTTTTATTGTGGTAAGAAACATAACACAAGATTTACCCTGTTATCAAATTTCTTTTCTTTTTCCTTCTCATCAAATTCCTAAGTGTATACTACAGTATCATTAACTACTAGCACTATGTTGTACAGCAAATTACTAGAATGTAAACATCTTACATAACTGAAGTTTTATACTAATTAAACAACTCCCCATTTTCCCCTCCCACCAGCTCCTGACACACAACATTCCCATCTCTGCTTCTGTGAGTTTGGCTATCCTAAATATCTTCTATAAGTAGAACCATGCTGTATTTGTTCTTCTGTGACTGGCTTATTTCACTGAGCATAATTTTCTCCAGGTTAATCCATGTTGCCACATATAGCAGGGTGTCCTTCTTTTATAAGGCTAAATAATATTCCACTGTACACACATACTAAAAGCTGCACAGAGAAGGGAACAATCCATAAAGTGAAAATTCTATCTATCTATCTATCTATTCTATAGAATAGAAGAAAATATTGGCAAACCACTTATCTGTTAAGTAGTTAATACCCAAAATATACTTTAAAAACTCCAGGAACTCAATTGCAAAAAAAACAAAAAATGCAATTAAAAGAATGGGCAAAGGACTTTAAAAATGGGTGATACAACAAATAATCTAATTTTTTAAATGACATGTAACTTATCTGTGTCATTAAGGGCTTGTTTGAATGGTTTTATATAGCATTTCCATTTAAATGGACATTTCTCCAAATAAGACTTACAAATGGACAACAGGGATATAAAAGCAATGTTCAACATTACTAATCATCAAGGAAAAGCAAATCAAAACCACAATGAGATAATACCGCATACCTGATAGGATAGCTATTATTTTTAAAAAGTATTAAGAATTTGGAGAAATTGAAACCCTTGTACACTGTTGGTGGGAATGTAAAATGGTGCAATAGCTATGAAAAACCGCACAAATATTACTCTGAAAAAGTACTTTTAAAGGCAATTTGATTTACAAAGTGCACAAAAATATCTGGTATTGCTAATTAGATTGAAATTCATTTAAGCAGAAAAAAATTGATTTTACAGATCAAAACAGGAGTTAAGCAACAATTTGATCTTTCATATGTGTTCTTATTTTATGTCTAGTGTTCCATTATTGGAACGCTAAGCATGTGGGAGTTATTTATAGCCTACTGCTCAAGGTCATTGCCAAGGTCTGATTGCAAAAATTCGAAACATTGCAATCTCAGGCATAAATGGGTTAAATTTACATTTATACTAATCTTAACAGAATTTAAACATTAGATTTTCTTACATCAGATTCTTATATTTTTTAATGGCTTCATAAGATTGCCTGTCTTCAGGTTTTTAAGTCTATATTTATCCATTATGCATTCTATTGTTCTTATAAAGATATTTCCTCACCCTCTGTTATGATCATTTTTAAAAGGCAAGAATTTTACTTATATGAGGCTAAAAATTTCTACAGTGTAAGAATTCTGGGAAGGTACTTGAATTAGCTCTCCAGGTATGCTAACAGTACCCAAGAAGAGCCAAGTGCTATATACACACTTTTTTTTTTTTCTGGGAGACACTAAACCTAGACTGATGCACCCTCAATACAGAATGAGTACAAGAAAAAGAAAATCAACATAAGGTTACATAGGTGAGAGAAAATAAATCAATTCTTTTCACCACCTTGTAGACTAAGAGCAGTCAAACACCATTGTATACTCACAACTAAATAGAAATATATTTGTAATTCCCTCTAGCAAGTAAGAAGACACGGTTTTATAAAACAAGATTAGAAAAAGTTGGAAAGTATATAAAGACTACAGGCCAAATACCATTTAAAATATGTTAGCAAATGAACAAAATTCAAAGGAAATTCAAATGTACAAGTAAAAATGCAAGAACAGAGTTGAGACTAATGGAAGACAATAAAGAATAGAAGTGACAAAGTGCAAACTTATATAATAATATGAAAAGTTCTCCCAAAGTGCAACTAAAAAGAACAAAGTAAGAAAGAAATATAAGCAAAGATCCCAACATTTCAAAAGGGCAAATGGGGAGCATTACTTGAACCCACAAGTTTAAGACCAGCCTGGGAAACATAGTGAGAACCTATCTCTACAAAAAAATAAAATTAAAATTAATCAGATGGGTGGCACACACCTGTAGTCCCAGCTACAGGAGGCTGAAGTGAGAGGATCACTTGAGCTCAGGAGGTTGAGGCTGCAGTAAGCCATGATCACACCACTTCACTACAGCCTGGGCAACAAAGCGCAAAAATGAAAAGATCATAGTGTTCCAAGTGAAGAAAGAGCTATTCGAAAAGAGGCGATAGCCAAAAACTAAATTGAAAATGGTATTTCCAAGAAAGAAGGAAAAAAATACAAAACACCTCAATGTTCAAATGAAAGTTTCACCACGTTTTACACAAGGATTCCTGGGAGGAGATAACCGACATCTTCACAATGGGTCTTGTCTCCTAAGTATTAAAGTTCTGTTGAGTTTGCTCCTTTGTGAGCATCATGTGAGACACAGATACTTCACGTATTGTGTCCATTCAGAGAGATTTAGCCACATACTTCTTCCCCCAACCTCCTTGTTATCTTTTTTTTTTTTTTTTTTTTTTTGAGATGGAGTTTCACTCTTGTTGCCCAGGCTGGAGTGCAATGGTGCGATCTCGGCTCACCACAACTTCTGCCTCCTGGGTTCAAGTGGTTCTCCTGCCTCAGCCTCCTGAGTGACTGGGATTACAGGCATGCATCACCATGCCTGGCAATTTTTTTTTTTTTTTTTTTTGTAGAGATAGAGTTACTCCATGTTGGTCAGGCTGGTCTCGAACTCCCAACCTAAGGTGTTCCGCCCACCTCGGCCTCCCAAAGTGCTGGGATTACAGGTGTGAGCCACTGCGCCGAGCCTCCATTTTTGAATTGTATTTGTCCTAAGTCCTGGGTCATCATGTCAAGTTATTGACCATTAGGCCTGAACCAGTGTAGATCATATCTCTGGCTATAATGTCGTTCAGGCAAAGCAAACACCAGGTGCACTACTCGAAGTTCTCTCCAATGGGGAGCTACCTCCCCCACTTTTCTTTTGTCGTTCATAGTCACTCTGCAGTGGGACTACAGTAGTACTGATGTCACCTGATATCGGGTTTTACTGGAATATTATGCATATCCATCTATAACACCATACTCATTTTTTCCCTCCTCAGCCAACTGGTGATAATGTGCTCTTAATAAGGTCATAAGTGGTCAAGACAGAAAAGGCAATTTGTCAGGAGTAGGCATTGAGAACACTTACTTATGCAACTATTTTGTGCCATCAGGGCTGGTTTGAGTCCAATCCTGAAAATGCCACTTCCATTTGAGTACTGTAGGAGTACTGCTGAGCATGCCTAGCATTATTTTTGGTAGGTCAGAAAACATCCAGTTTATGATGGCTAGATTTCAGTCTCTATTAGTGCAGTAGCAAGCTAGAAGCTGCATCTCAAAAGGAGAATAGTTATCTGTAGATGATGGCACAGCACAGTTTCAAATTCTCAAAGGTCTGTGGTACGATTCACCTTTAGGAACCTGCCAATAGTTTCATATAGCATTGCTAACTGCTGCAGACACTTCAAGCACCATCACAGCTGCTGATCATATGGCCCAGTGACAGAGCAGCTTATATAGAAACTTGTACTTGTTTGGGGATCTTTTCTTACCTGGATGTCACTCAAAATGGGCAACCTTATAGGTTACTTGGTGATTGGTTCTGAGTAGCAAACACCAACAAGGAATATGCTGCTTCCAAAAGTGAAAGAGGTCCATTAGCATTGTGACCTCTTTCTTAGTGGTGGGAGAGGCAGGTGAAACAAATTGTCTTTCACCTTGTAAAGAATAAATGATGCCACCAAGATAACTAGATACCTGGAAATTTCATTGAGATATAGACTCCTGAATTTTTGTGAGATTTATTTCTGGCATGCTTGTTTTTTTCAACAAAATGTCTAAAGTAGTTGTAACATCCTTCTCTCCTGGTCCAATGAACATTTTGTCGTTAGTATAATGCACTAGTATGATGCCTTGTGGCATATAAAGTGATCAAGATCTCTGTATGCTACACTGTAACTTACAGTTGGTATATTATTACAGTTATAAGGCAATATCATGATTTTGTACTGCTGACTTTTCTGAAAAGAAACTGTTCTCCGTGGTCTTTTTAAAACAAGTATAAAGAAAAGTGTTCATGAGATCAATAACTGCATACCATATGCCAGAAAATGTGTTAATTTGCTCCAGCAACAAAACCACATCTGGGACAGTGTGCCAGGCATGGTGATGCATGCCTGTAATCCCAGTCACTCAGGAGGCTGAGGCAGGAGAACCACTTGAACCCAGGAGGCAGAAGTTGTGGTGAGCCGAGATCGCACCATTGCACTCCAGCCTGGGCAACAAGAGTGAAACTCCATCTCAAAAAAAAAAAAAAAAAAGGTAACAAGGAGGTTGGGGGAAGAAGTGGCTGCAGCTGGAATCAACACCTAAATAAGTTTATAATAATCCACTGTCATTCTCCAAGGACCATGTTTTTTCACCACAGGTCAAATAGGTGAAGTAAAGGGGTGGGGGGGATATGATGCGTGTCACTATCCTTGTGCCATTTTGCTCTTGATGAGAAGAATAACCTCAGTAGTGCTTCTGGGAATGCAGTATTGAATTTGCTTTATTATTCTGATGGATAACTGCAGTGTTAGCAGCTTCCCTTAGCTATTCTTGCTACTATAACCCACCTCATGGGTCAAGGAACCATTGTAGGGATTTTGCATGTTTCTGAATATATTTATTTGAACTATACTGAATATATTTATTTGAACTATATAAGTGGAACTGAGAAAACAACCACAGAGTGGTTCAGGAAGTTCCTGGAAGCATTGTGCAATGGTCTTGAGCCAAACATTTATAAATATCTGTGCTTCACATTTCTTATATGAAAAATGGATATAATAATAATAGCTTCTTTATAATGTTGATTTAAGGTATAAATGAGAGAACTATAAGTTATGTGCTTTTCTACCACAGAGTAAGCCTCAAAAAGTATTATCTATTATTCTTTAATTTTAGTTTCATAAAAAGATAGTTTTACTATGCTGACAATTCTGTATCAGCTGCATGCATTTGACTAAGACAAAAATTATATTAAGAAATCAACCAAGTACATAGTAATTATTTTTATTATAAAATTTTAAACTTTAAAATTTATACTCTGATCAATTCTAAAATTTGAATTAACATACTTAATTTTATAATAAATTTTTGAAAAATAATAAGACTATAATAATTTTTATAAAATGTGTAGCAAAATGTTTGGAGACAATGCAATATAAATTATTCTTTCTTAAGTGCCTTCAGTGACAACCCATCAGTAACTAGATCAAAATGAAACTCCATATCCTGTTTAACAAAAATCTTCACAATCTGGTTCCACCAAACCTAACTTTAACAAGTGGTAACAAAAGCGATAGTTTCTGTGACTTCTACACAGACCAGGTCACTTTTAATCTTGCTCATGACATTTCCTTCACTTTGATGGGATTCTTTTTCCTACGCATTCAGACAACCAACACTAGAAATTCTACCTGGAGAGAAAAATGAGTTACATCTGAGGAGAGCAGGGAACATGGCCCTGTGGCAGTATACCTGCTGCCCTCTACTCTCAATTTCAATTCAATCAGCAACCAGGTCCCCTAAGCTTTGTGATTGTGAATTGGCAGGAACATGTAACAGAAGGATTGCGGAGGGAACATGCTTTGCCAGATGATGAATAGAAAGAGAGAACTGACGAAAAACATTTTCCCCTATGAAGTGAGAGCCAGACATGGAAAACCCTCAGATGAGGGTGGGGGTGAGAGAAATCCTAGAAGTAGAGATTGACCTGGGAATGTCCATATATGGTTTTGCTGGTATCCCAGACTCCTAGATAGCTGTGGGGAAGAGCTGGTGGCCTGAGTTCTCTCTACCATTGAGGCAAAAATTGCACCACCTTTGCAGAGGATAAGTCCAGAAAATAGAAAGGTTTAATCAACGAGCACAAAAGAAATAGAGTGAACTTGATGAGCGGCATTCCACCACTTCACAGGACAGAGTTTTGCCCTTTTCTCATCTCATCAGACTTTCACCTGTTAAGGATCTCTGGATCTGGATCTGAACTCCAAGTGCGGCATATGAGTAGATAAAGGAAAAGAACCTAACCAGAGCTATGAAACAAAAAGAAAAAAAAAGGAAAAACAACAGAATACTCACAGCATAGCAAGATAGGACTGCTGTAAGAGAGAGAATAACTTGAAGCAAAATAAATAAGAGCACATAGGACAATTCAATCATAGCACAAAATGTTTTCTATAATAGGTACGTAGATAGTGAGATAATTATTTAAGTTTGTAATATTTTATTTGAATTAAAAATCATGAAAAAAATGATCACCAAATTAGGTTACTGAGTGAGATTCAAATTAGGAATTTGTTCAAATGAAATAAATTTTCCAAAGCACACACCAAACAGAATAATGAAAAGAGAAAAACAAATAACAGGTAGAGAGGTGAGAATTAAATGAGTAGGAAAAACAAAATTCTTGAGCTGAAACAAGATCTGATTCTGGGGATTAAAAGCCTTTGCAAAGTAAATGAATACAGGAAAACACTTAGGTTTATTTTAATAAAATTATTTAACTTCAAGAGTAAAAAGAAAATCTTTATACTTTCAGAAGAAATAACTATCTGGCTACAAAGTAAAAACAAACACAGTGAGATGAGAGGTCTCAATTCTGACACTCGCTAGAAAACAATGGAACAATACGATAGTCAAGTCACAGCCATTCTACACACACACACACACACACACACAGCATAACACTATATTTGCAAATATCAAAGAATTGAAGAAACAGAGACCTTAAAATGAAAGAACATGAAGAAGAGAGGAAGAAAATTTCTTCTATCTCCTTCCAACTAGAGAGTGAGTATTTATTTCAGTGAAAACCCAAAAACATTTTCTCGCATTTCTGTGGTTCTACTAGCATCGCTTTCCCATCTTTGAAGTATACACAAAGACATGGAATATAATGATTTGCTGAACTCAATCAGGACATGTTCTTGCACCTGAGATTTATACCATGTCCACTCCAAGTGCATAGAGCCAATATAGGTAGTATGCTTTCCCAAAAGAAATTTGTACCATTAGAAAGATGAAATGAAAATTCATTCTATTGCTTGTCAAGACACCGTTAGTGGAACGAGAGACCTATTAGAAGATTTAAAGATTCTTTTGATCATAGAACACAATGCAGTGATATTTGAATAAATAAATAGCAAAACTGCTTGTTACAGCTCCAAATGAGGGAAGGCTGCATGCAGGGCCACAAAGAGGGTTGCACCAGGGACAGAGTAACAAGGAACTGGGGACTTTTGGGAGCAGGTTATGCATGGCAAGTGGGATAGGATTAGCTAGGTCATACAGACTCCTGATGAATTGACTAATTTAAATAATTTCACTGGCTCTGGGCATACAGGCTGCCCCTAAGTGCCTGTTATCTGGCTTTGGGGCAATTACTACAGGTGCATAGTAACTCTAGAAAACGAGAGTCCAATAAAGCAAATGATTGTCATGTGGACTTAATCAGCTGCTCTAGAAGTGGAACAGATCTGCTTCTAGCCACAGCCTCAAAACTGGATCAGATAGCATTTAAAAAAAATAACAAACTACAATACAAAAGACAAGCATTAGACTATCAGATATAACTCTTATGAATATATTCTTCAAAAGGACTCCTGTCCAGAATATATGAGACATTGAACTCAACAAGGAGAATATAAACAACTCAATTTAAAAGAAAAATCTGCAAAAACTTAGAAAAAAATATAAGATTAAGAAATAAACATTTCAAAAAGGATGCTTACTATTCATTAGAGAAATGCAAAGTAAAACCACAGTGAGATACCACTAAATATAAATCAAAATAGCTAATACCCACAAATATTGGTGGAGATAAAATTCAAGAAGTCTCACATGTGTCTGGTATGAATGAAAAATAATATAGACACTTTGCAGAACACTTTAGCAGTTTCTTATAAGACACAGAAATCCTTCCTTAAGGATTTACTCAAGGTCAGTGAAAAGATGTGTTCACATGAAGGCTCATATCTGGATATTCATAACAGCTTTATTTATAACATCCAAATACTGAAAAAAAGTCTTTACGTTTATCAACTTGTGAGTTGACAAATTGTGGTATATCCTTGCAACAGAATTCTGCACAGCTTTAAAAGCAATTAACCGCTGATTAACTACTAATACACTCAACAAGGATAGAACTCAAAATGCTAAGTGAAAGAGGCCAGTTACAAGACTAAAAATTCTATGATTTATTCATGTGACATTATGGAAAAGGTAACTATATTATCAGAAAGCAGAGCAATGGTTACCAGGAGCAGTAGGGGGGAGGGTTTGACTGCAATAGGTCATGAAGAAACATTTTGCAGTGGTAGAAATATTTCATATCATGCTTTCAAACTCATACAATTGTACATTTTAAATTGTTGAATTTGTTGTATGCAACTTACACATTGAAAATTCTGATTAATAGTTAATAACAATGTATTTTATACCTGAACATTACTGAGAGATTTTGCATTCTTACCACAAGAAGTAAGTATGAGAAGTGACACGTGTTAATTAGCTTAATTTAGCTGTTTAATGATGTATACATATATCAAAACATCACGTTGTAATCATAAATATGTACAATTTTTGTTAGTCAATTTAAAAAGTAAATAAGTAAAAAACAGACAATAGTAGAATGCAGACTTTTTTATTATTAATGTTTCAGTTTATTTGCTTCCTTTATTCCCCCATGCAAATTACTTTTTAATATACTCTTGTACAAATTAGTGTCCACAAAAAGAAAAAGAATATTCTGATTAAGAACACTAAGTACACTACAATTCAGTTATTTGAAATAGAAGCGCCTATTTTGTTTATTGGATAACAGATTTTGTTTTTTAACTCCTAGTCCTACTAGCGTAACTGAAGATTTTTAATCTTCAGTTAAGCCATTTAATAACTGCCCAGCCAAAATCACTGATAAACCTTCTGTACTCCTATAGTTTTCTTGTATCCTTAAGAAAGTGGGCTTTACATGCATATTCCTATACCACAAGATTTTAATACTTTCAAATAACACATAAATAATGTTTTACAAACTGCAAAACAGTGCAGAAATTACAGCAACTATTACTTATTATTCTTTGAGTAGGAATTGTTCCTAATTCATCTTTGTGCATAAAACATAATTTTTGCTCAGAAAATGTATTGAATATAGTTGAATAGATGATTGGAATTCTTATTTTTATATTAGAATTATTCCAATTTGTGACATTTAATTTAAACACAACATGATAGCATTATCCTTGGGACAAAAGCTGAATAGTGACTAACAGTGACTATCTTGTTTTTCTATCAGTTTTACTCGTCATCAAATTTCCTCCAAGTGAACTATTTATTGAGTTTCAGTAGCACTGAGTGCCAAAGGACAATTTGATCCTCAACAAATTACTAAGAAACACTTCCTTGATTTTAGTGTTCCCCCTTAATTGTGAAGCCGTGGCAGCTCCACAAATAAATGGGTTGCTTAACAGACTCCACGGCTAATAATGTGAAAAGCTTGAATTATCTAATGTTGCTTACAACATCTCTATTCCCATTCTGAATGCAGACAAAAATAGAGTGGTAAAGACCAGAATAGTTGCTATATTTTTCACCACAAAGTACATTCAATCCTTCATGGGCACATACACAAATGTGGACCCATGCACATATATATACATATATATGCGCATATACACATATATGCGCATATATATACGCATATATATATCCACACACACGCGCACAAGTAGGCACATATATACATAAATAAAATACTAAACCCTTGTTTTGTTTTGTTTTGAGACAGAGTCTCGCTCTATGCAGTGGCACGATCTCGGCTCACTGCAACCTCCGCCTCCCGGGTTCAAGTAATTCTCCTGCCTAAGCCTCCCAAGTAGCTGGAACTATAGGCGCACGCTGCCATGCCTGGCTAATTTTTTGTATTTTAGTAGAAACAGGGTTTCACCGTGTTGCCCAGGCTGGTCTCAAACTCTTAAGCTCCAACAATGTGCCCGCCTCAGCCTCCCAAACTGCTAGAATTACAAGCATGAGCCACGGCGCCCGGCCTAAACCCCTGTTTTTAAAACATTTCATGTCAATTGCTTTGGCATTAAAAGTTTGGTCCTTGTTAAGTTCCATTTATAAATAAATAAACTAGGACTCAAAGAATAAAAAAACAAAACAAAACTTATTTTTGGAGGGGGCGTCTGCAATTCTGCTTTTATTTCACTAGGAGACTGCCTAATTACCTAGAACTAATTGACTCTATTTTCAGAAAACTAAGTGTAAGTGACATGGGAATAATTCCATGTATAATTTTTCCAGCATTTAATCAACAGTGCCTACCACATTGCTTGATTCATAGTACCTGCAATAAATAATCAAATAATAACTACCAATTCTGAAAGCTTATGTTCCAGTGACCATTTTAAGTGATTTATATATTTCCATCTCATTGATTCTCAAAACAGATTTATGTAATGTGCACAACTATCCCTATGTTACTTTCCATTCTATGCCTCCCTCCATTCCATGATAAATCCCTCTATGTATCAGTTTTTCATAGCTGACATAACAAACCACCATAAATAGTGCTTAAAACAACAAAAATTTATCATCTCATAGTTTCGGAGGTCAGGAGTCCTAAAATCAAAATGTGATGGAGAGGCTGCATTCCCTTCTGGAAGTTCAAGAGGAGACTTTGCTTCCTCACTTTTTTCAGCTTTTAGAGGTTGTCCACATTGTCAATTACCTCCATCCTCAAAGACAGCAAAGTCAAATTTCTCTAAACCCTTTCTCTGCAGTCATAATATTTGCTGCTTTTGAACTCAAGTGATTAGATTGGGCCAACCAACCTGGATAATCTAGGGTAATCTCGTCTCTAGGTCTTTAATCTTAATCATATCTTCAAAGTCCCTTTTGCCATGTAAGGAAACATTCACACATTCAGGGCCATTATTCTGCCAGCTACATCTATATCATCCCTTTTTCAGTGACCAACTTCTTATGCTTCTGGCTTAGAGTGAAACCTAGATTCTTGCTGAAGGTATTTATTTTCACTGTTTTTACAAGTAAAAGTTATCATTCTTCTGCTTCCTTTGTTCCAAAATAACTAGAAATTGGATCTGTTTTATCTTGGTTTTACACATTTAACTCCTAAACATTATTACTCATTTTAAAGTACCTATTCTTACGAATTTCTTACCATAAGAAACATAAAATTTCTATTTCACGTCATAATTTTTGTCTTTTTGTTCTTAGACTTAGTCATCTACAATAACTTTCCACTCTCCTTCCACTGATTCCCAAGGCCTCATCTTTAATTTTGCATGTCAACCTCAATTGGGCTGCAAATATATCGGCCACTTGTTTTTCACTTCTTTTCTGTTTGCTTTTGATCAAGTTCCACGGAGCCAGACAGAATTAGGAGAACATATTTCCAATTATTATTCTATCTTCTTTAGATTCCTCAAGACTACAGCCAGGAAAGGATCTGGTTTAATCACTGATTGTTACACTGTAAAAGGCTATTGCAGCAAAGGAAATAAAATGGTAAACTCTTGACAAAATAATGTTCCCTTAGAGTTCAAGGGAAACACCTTTGATCTTTATTCCCACGGTGAGTGCCACCATTCTCTCTCTCAGGGCTTCACTTCGTTCTTCACTCTTAGGTTGTGCTCCTATATCCAAAGTGAATCTTTCATTAAATCTCACTGTATAAAGTTTTATCCCCCCTTCCTTTTTTTTTGTGACCTAGTCTCACTCTGTTGCCCAGGCTGGTATGCAGTGGCTCCATCTCAGCTCACTGCAACTTGTGTTTCCAGGGTTCAAGCGATTCTCCTGCCTTACTCACTTCTGAGGAACACCCAACCACATAACATAGGAGCAAATCGTATTGCCTGAATCCATTTTCTATACTCATTTCCCCACAATTAGAGTCTGGAATATTTTTGCCTTGACTTTGCAAAGGGTGATGCCCATTGTTACCAAAGGCCTGTAGATTTATGAGTGTCAGGTGGAGTGAGGGACCTCCGGTGGTATGGAGCAGAAGGTTGAGGTGGTGGTGGTAGAATAAAATCTGAAACTCCACCATTAAAGATGGCCATGAACCGATCTTCATGGTTATTTTCACATGTAAGAGCTGATCAGTGAAATCATTAGCTCATGCACAGATATATCATCCGAAACCAGAAACTAAGGTGCAGATATGGGAGAATCTAAATCCATATTGAAGAAGGAAACATTTCCTCATTTAGCAAGTTGTCTATCATTTCCTATAAAACAGTAATTCTCATTTCCGTGTAAAATATTGTTTGTTTTTATACCTATCAATTGCCTTGATGAATAATCAAGTGTAATAAATGCCCTATTAGTAGCCTACTTCTTGCTTATTACAGAAAAGGGCCCGGGTTTGCTCATTCTAATAAAGACAAGAAGAAATTATATTATACTTAGTTTTTCTTTGGGTGTGGATGAAGGAAATGAGAAAGGATAATTACATTTTATAGACATACTTAAAATGTTTTTCTACTTAATATTTGCGTCCCATAACATCCAAAATGACCCCATTTTTAGTGCTTCTTTCAAATGTATATTAATATCTTCACTAAAATTTTTTCCCTTGGATTATGAGTTTGCAACATCTCTTTTATATAAAAAATAATTTAAAAAGTAAATTAAAGTAATTATGGACAACCTTCCCTTATTCACTTCCTTCATCAGTCATATTTCTAGTTCTTACCTACATTTATAACTATCATTGTTGACTTCGTTTCCTAAGCTTTCCACTTTAATTTATTCACCAATCACTCACTCCTTATCACACTAAAATTGGGTTTCTTTTCCCATCTTGCCATGAAAATATTCCTCTGCAGCTCACCCTTAGCCTCCCTGTTTATAAAATCAGTAGACATCCCAGCAGCTTTTAACCTTCTTTTAAAAAGACTCTTTTCTTAGAATGTCTCACCCTTTCTCTTTATTTTTTTTCCCTAAGTGTTTCCTTTCCAGTACTTTTTTGTTTACCTTTCCCCATCAGTTCTTTAAATGTTTATGCATTTCAGCTTACGGTAATTTATCTTCTCAGTCTATAACTCCTGACCCTGTCCAGGAATGTGGCTTCAGTTGCCACCAACATTTTGGTGATTCATAATTCAGAATCTTCCATTCAGACTTCTCTGAACTTCAAGTTATAGCTAACTTCTTCTAGCTAACATTTACATAGAAATACCTCTAAGGAATCATATTCACGTCCGGCCAAAATAAGAACGTTTTATTCCTGCCTCACACTTAATGCCTACTTAGGACGAACCAACAAAAAGCTGTATCCTATACAAAGTGTCAAGTGAAGGTAAACATTAAGATACTTTGAACACGTTTAAAACTTTAAAAGCTGATGATAGTTTTCTTTCTTATAAAAATATATCCTCATTGTCACTGTGTTATGGAAAACCACAACAATATATACATTTATAATGCAAATATAATTCAAGAAAACTTAAAATTCTTGGAGAAGACTGAACAGAAGGAAAAATCCTGAATGCAGATATTTTCATTAGGACATTGGGAGTTACTTAGTTGTATAAATTAGGTGTATGCATTACTAAGACTATTACTTTGAAGGTTTGTGAATTAGTACACATTACGTATTTTATTGTGACCATCTGTATATGCAGACGAGTTCGGTGAAAGTGTTATGGCCTTTGAAAATAGCCCTGAGCACAAATAGTATTTCTGCTACCTGCTAGCCTGTAATCACTAGAAACTTACTTACTTCAGCTAGTTTCTCCATCCACAAAGCAAGGGCACGGATACTTAACCTACAAGTTTGGTGTAAGGATCGTGTCACCCTACTGTTCCTGGCATGTATCTGGCACTCAAAAAAAAAAAATTGAAACTGTTAAAAATATTATTCGCAACAATATTAAGATAATTAGTAAATACTAAATGAGTTAATGGATGAATGAATGAATTGGCAATGTTAGTATTGGTTCTGCTTTTTTACCACACTGTGGCTGTATTAATTTCTGTCACTGCAAAAAAATTACCACAAAATTAGAAGCTTGTAATACCAGATGCTTATAATCTCAGTTTCTATGGGGCAGAAGTCCAGGGATGGCTAAGCTGGATTGCAGCTAAAACTACTATCACCTTGACACTTGGCAGCAATAAAGTCTGACAGTTCCCCTTTTCCAGGATTCTGGTCTCAGAGCCAGGACTGTGATCTTATCTGAGGTTTGGTGTCCTCTTCCAGGGTCAATGATTTTGGCAATATCTAGTTCCTTGTATTTTGTAGCTTTCAGAGGCTGCCTACCATTCTTATCATAGGACCCTCTTACAGCATGGCAGTTTGTTTCTTCAAGGCCAGTAGAAAACTGTCTCTTTCCATAGGAACGCTGTTACACTGTTGGTGGGAGTGTAAATTAGTTCAACCATTGTGGAAGACAGTGTGGCGATTCCTCAAGGATCTAGAGCAAGAAATACCATTTGACCCAGCAATCCCATTACTGGGTGTATACCCAGAGGATTATACATCATTCTACTATAAAGACACATGCACACGTATGTTTACTGCAGCACTGCTAACAGTAGTAAAGACTTGCAATCAACCCAAATGCCCATCAATGATAGACTGGATAAAGAAAATGTGGCACATATACACCATGGAATACTAGGCAGCCGTAAAAAAGGATGAGTTCATGTCCTTTACAGGGACATGGATGAAGCTGGAAAGCATCATTCTCAGCCAAGTAACACAGGAGCAGAAAAATAAACACTGCATGTTCTCACTCATAAGTGGGAGCTGAACAATGAGAACACATGGACACAGGGAGGGGAGCATCACACACCAGGGCCTGTCAGGGGGTGGGAGGCTAGGGGAGGGATAGCAATAGGAGAAATACCTAACGTAGATGACAGGTTGATGGGTGCAGCAAACCACCATGGCACGTGTATACCTATGTAACAAACCTGCACATTCTGCACATGTATCCCAGAACTTAAAGTATAATTGTAAAAAGTAAAAAAAAAAAAAAAAAAAAAAAAGTGACTCTTTCTTCCTTTGTCTCTGACCTCTAGACCCTCAAAGGATGTATAAAACACTGTCAGACTAAAAAGATTCAATATAATTAATAAAGAGACTTTTGGAGAGTCCAAGTGAGAACTATAAATAGATACCTAAATTAATCATTTTTTAATATACAATGATTTCTCATTTTTTTTTAGACTGTGGCACTCAGAATTGAAACATATTTATCTAATGAGTCACAGTTTCAATCTCTTTGGTCAATCTCTTACCACAATATGGAGATTGTATTTCCATATATACCTTCAACTTTTATATATTTTAAGAGATTATGCTGTAACATAGGGGAAGGGTAAACAAAATTCTTAAATTTATTTTCCAGAAACTCCCTCAAACTATATTTTTTACATTCATATTCAAG
The DNA here is from genome assembly GCF_009828535.3 of Hylobates moloch. Classification (NCBI taxonomy): domain Eukaryota; kingdom Metazoa; phylum Chordata; class Mammalia; order Primates; family Hylobatidae; genus Hylobates; species Hylobates moloch. Next base: position 92,180,446 of record NW_026652284.1, read on the forward strand.
TAGCTGCCTTAGAAATTAAGTGAAAAAAAATTGAATTATTTGCTAATAAATCCTATTTGTGTGTGTGACTTTTGGGCCTGTATGCTAAATCCTTTAAAAATACTTTACCTGTAAAAACAATATTTAATGTTTTACCAAGTTTGTGCTTCTTTGTGTGTTTATTTTGTCAGTTGTGAATTGTATAAGCTTAAGTTCAATTTATTCTTTAGAAGAAATGTTAACAGTTTTCACACACAAAAAAGAAATGGTTAAGGAAAGTACTAAATAAAGCTCTTAGAAACCTCCCTCCGGCCGGGCGCGGTGGCTCACGCTTGTAATCCCAGCACTTTGGGAGGCCGAGGTGGGCAGATCACGAGGTCAGGAGATCAAGACCACGGTGAAACCTCGTCTCTACTAAAAATACAAAAAATTAGCCGGGCGTGGTGGCGGGCGCCTGTAGTCCCAGCTACTCGGAGAGGCTGAGGCAGGAGAACGGCGTGAACCCGGGAGGCGGAGCTTGCAGTGAGCCGAGATCGGGCCACTGCACTCCAGCCTGGGTGACAGAGCGAGACTCCCCGTCTCGAAAAAAAAGAAACCTCCCTCTATGTGGACAAGGGAATCATAACATTTCATGCTATTCTTATAATCATACAACGAATGGCAAATAAGATTTACCACCTTATTCTCAAGTGAAACATGAGAAACGTTGCCCAATGCTCTTTTGGATGAATATGTATTTTTTAATTGACAACTAAAATTTTTATAAATTCATGGTGTACAACACAGTGTTTTAACATATGTGTACACTGCAGAACGCCTAAGTCAAGCTATGTAACATATGCATGACCTCACATACTTGTGGTTATTTTGTGGTGAGAACACTTACAATGTATTCTATTAGCAATTTTCAAGTATACAATATACTGTTACAATTTACAGTCACCATGATATACAATAGATCTTCCAAACCTACTCTTCCTAACTAAAATTTGTACCCTTTGAATGACATCGCTCCAATCTTTCCTACCACCAATCCCTGGTAATTATCATTCTATTTTCTGCTTCTATGATTTTTAAAATTTTTAGATTCCACAAATAAGTGAAATCATGGAATATTTGTATTTCTATGCCTGGCTGATTTAACTTAACATAATGTTCTCCAAGTTCATCCATGTTATCACATATCATAAAATTTTCTTCTTTTTAAAGGCTTAATAGTATTGCATTGTTTATATACTCCACTTTTACTTTATTCATTAAACCTTTAATGAGTACTTAGGTTGATTCTATATAGGCTACTGCAAGTAAGGCTGTAATAAACGTGGGGGCACAGGTATCTCTTCAAAATACTAATTTAATTTTCTTTTGATATATATCCAGTAGTGGGATCCTATGATAGTTCTATTTTTAATTTTGTGAGCAAACTCCATACAGTTTTCCATAATGGCTGTACTAATTTATACTCCCACAAACACTATGCAAGGGTTCCTTTTTCCCCATACCCTAACCAACACTTGTTATTTTCATCTTTTTGATAATAGCCTGGATGAATGGTATTTCTAAGGAACTCCCTAGATATAAAAACTTTAATCAAAACACTGATAAAATTTGTTTGGCATGAGTTTTCCTAAGCAGCATGGCACAATTTTTCCTTCACAGAAACAAATAGACTGACTACACAAAAGGATCACTGGACATATTTCTAGGAGATATCTGTCCAAGAAAACCATTTTTTTTATCATCATTGATAATCCAATCATGCTAAGATTAAATTCTTCTGATTCCGTAAAGTGTCCAGAGGATTGAGGAAATGAGGGTAGAGGAAGAAAAAGTATGGGGGAGGAAAACAAATTGCAACGGTAAAGATGATTTACATACTATGTTTTGCATATAATTTAGTTTTAAATAGTTTTCAAAAGTCTTCAAATATTGCTCACTGCCAACTAAACAACATAACACTTGAAAAAAATAGCTTCTATTTCTTCATACCCATTGTTTGCACGTTTCTTTTGTTTGTAGTTCATTCTGCATTTGAGCAAGTACGTCCATATAAAATAGTCTATGTAATGAATGTTTATTTCACATAATAAGGAGTCTAACAGAGAAGAGACCCAAAACTGGTTTAGCAACATCACAATCAAGAATTCAGAGTTTATTTGTCATTTTACTCTGCTCTCCTTAGGATTGCTCCTCAAACAGTGTAAGATGGAGTGCCCAGACTCTTTTGTGTTGCATGAACCACACTAGATATAAATAACTCTTGTTAACATTTTGGTCTGAAGAGAAGAAGCCAGACACCAATGCCACCTGCTCTATAATTTCATTTTTATAACATTCTAAAAAATAAAAATTATAGGCAAAATCAGAATAATGACTGCCAAGTAGAGGTTGGGGAAGAGATCACACACAAAGGAGTACCAAGGAACTTTTTGGGTGTGATGGAAATATTTTTAATCTTGACGGTATTGGTGGTTGCATGAATGTATGTTTTTTTTAAACTCTTATAACTACATACAAAATATACATAGATTTACTAGATATAAATTATAACTCAGTAAAACTGACCTCAAAAAAGAAGTAAAAAATGGGTTCAACTAAAATTTAAAAAGTATCTTTGAAATTATCATCCATGAAATTTAAATAATCTTATCAATTATGCACAAAAAGTGTTTCCTGCTTCCTACCATTGTTGTCCTTTTTACCACAGGGTATAAAAAGGACAACTCATTCTCTTCAAATATGGTTTCAAAAAAAAAACACAAAATGATGACAGGGCACTCTTTTTATGCACTCAATTTATTCAAAGATAACCAATGTAATGATACTACTCTGAGTCATTCTAGAGTGAAAAGATAATCTAAAATTAGAAAATGTACACCTGGAAATTTTGATAAAATTTTTGAAAAAAAAAAGTTGTGTGTCTTTTTTTTAAAGAAAATTAAGATACAAGGAAAGATTGAACATTACTTAAACTTTTGTCAAGAATTACCTAATTTAAGAAGATACAGTCTTATATTAAGAAAATGGAGTAAAAGTTTTTAATAGTTTCAAATTTTCCTGTTTTCAACTCAAAACTTTAATATTAACAATCTTTCAGTTAAGGAATCTGATACAAGTCTTCAAGAACTTTTGGAACAATGAATCAACTTGTTAAAGAAAATTTTTTTAAAAGTTTATAGCATAATATACTTTAAAGGACATGCTGAAAAAATATACTTTAATTTTTACTTTAAAGAAAGGGGTACATGTGCAGGTTTGTTAAATGGGTATGTTGCACCAAGGTAGTGAGCACTGTACCAAATAGGTAGTTTATTGACCCATGTCCCCCTGCCTTCCTCCCCCATCTAGTGGTCCATAGTGTCTTGTTCCCATAGTTATATGCATATGTGCTCAATATTTAGCTCCCACTTATATATAAGAACTTGTAGTATTTGGTTTTCTCTTCCTGTATTAATTAACTTAGGATTACAGATTGCAGCTCCATCTATGTTTTTGCACAGGATATAATTTTATGCTTTTTCATGGCTGCATAATATTGCATGATGTATATGTACCACATTTTCTTTATCCAATTCACCATTCATGAGTACCTAGGTTGATTCCATGTTTTTGCTATTGTGAATAAGGTGGCAAAGAACATATATGTGCACGTGTCTTTTTGGTATATATTTTTTTGGGGGGAGGGTTATACACAGTAATGGAATTGTAGGGTCAAATGGTAGCTTTAAATCCTTTGAGAAATCTCCAAAGTGCTTTCCACAATAGATGAACTAATTTATATTCCTACCAACAGTGTATGAGTGTTCCTTTCCTCCATAGCCTCAACAGGATCTGTTGTTTTTTTGACATTTTGTAATAGCCATTCTGTCTGGTGTGAGATAGTATCTCATTGTGGCTTTGACTTGCGTTTCTCTGATGATTAGTGATGCTGAGCATTTTTTCATGTTTGTTGGCCACTTATATGCCTTCTTTTGATAAGTGTCTGTTTATGTCCTCTGCCCATTTTTTTTTAATGAGGTTATTTGGTTTTGCTTATTGATTTGTTTAAGTTCCTTATAGATTCTGGATATCAGACCTTTGTCAGAAGCATAATATGTGAATATTTTCTCCCATTCTGTAGGTTGTATGTTTTCTAGGTTGATAGTTTCTTTAGCAGCAGAGAAGCTCTTTTGTTTAATTAGGTCCCACTTGTCATTAATTTTTTTTTTTTCTAACTCTTTTGGGGAGTTAGCCAAATATTCTGCGCCAAGCTAATGTCAAGAAGGGTATTTCCTAGGTTTTCTTCTAGGATTTTTATATTAAGTCTTATATTTAAATCTTCAAACTATCTTAATTTTTGTATATGGTGAAAGGTAAGTGTCTAGTTTCATTCTTCTGCATGTAGCTGGCCAGTTATTCAGCACAATTTATTAAATAGGGAATCCTTTCCACATTGCTTGTTTTGTCAGCTTTGTTGAAGATCAGATCGTTATAGTGTGACATTTTATTTCTGGGCTCTATAACCTGTTCCACTGGTCTATGTGTCTGTTTTTGTACCAGTATCATGCTGTTTTGGTTATGCAGCCTTAGAGTGGAGTTTGAAGTAAGATAATGTGATGCCTCTGGCTATGTTTTACTTAGGATAGTTTGGGCTCTTTTAGATTCCATATGAGTTTTAGCATAGTTTTTTCTAATTCTTTGAAAAATGACATTGATAGTATGACAGGAACAGCATTGAATTTATAAATTACTTTGGGCATTATGGCCATTTAATGACATTGCATGGGATGTTTTTTCATTTATTCGTGTTGTCTCTGATTTCTTTCATCAGTGTTTGTTGGTTCTTCTTGTAAAGATGTTTCACCTTCTTGGTTAGGTGTATTCCTATGTATTTCATTTTCTTTGTTGCTATTTTGAATGGGATTGCGTTCTTTATTTGACTTTCAGCTCAGGCATTATTGTTATATAGAAATGGTACTGATTTTTGTGCCTTGACTTTGTGTCCTGAAAACTTACTAAAATTGTTTATCGGGTCTAGCAGTCTTTTGGCACAGTCTTTGGGTTTTCTAACTATAGAAACATATCATCAGCAAAAAGATGTAGATTGACTTCTTTAGGAAGTGTTTTCTCTTTCTTTTTCCTGCCTGATTGCTCTGGTTAGGGCTTCCAGTACTATGTTAAACAGGAGTAGTAAGGGTGTCCTTCCCTTGTTTCAGCTTTCAAGGAGAATCGTTCCATGTTTTGTCCATTCAGTATGATGTAGGCTGTGGTTCTGTCATGGATGTCTCTTATTATTTTAAGGTATGTTCCTTTGATGTCTAGTGTTTTGAGAATTTTTATCAGGAAGACATATTGGATATTATTAAATGCTTTTTCCGCCTCTATTCAGATGATCATATAGGTTTTGCTTTTAATTCTGTTTATATGATGAATCACATTTATTCATTTGTTTAACCAACCTTGCATCTCAGAAATAAAGCCTACTTGATCGTGGTGAATTAACTTTTTGATGTGCTGCTCTATTTGGCTTGCTGGCATTTTGTTGAAGATTTTTGCATCTATGTTCATCAGGGATATTGCTCTGAGGTTCTACTTCTTTATTGTCTCTTGCTAAGTTTTGGTATTAGGCTGATGTTGGCCTCATTGAATGTGTTAGGGAGAAATCCTTCCTCTTCTATTTTTGTAGTTTAAGTAGGATTGGTACTAGTTCTTCTTTATATTTCTGGTGGAATAAGGCTGTAAATCCATCTGGTCCAGGGCTTTTATTTGTTGGTAGGTTTTTTTTTGTTTTTTGTTTTGTTTTGTTTTGTTTTTTAATTACTGATCCAATTTCAGAGCTCTATACTGGTCTATTCAGAGTTTCAATTTCTTCCTGATTCAATCTTGGGAGATTGTGTGTTTCTAGAAATTTATCCACATCCTCTAGATTTTCTAATTTGTGTGCATAGTGTTGTTCATAGCATTCTCTGAGGCTCTTTTATGTTTCTGTGGTATCAGTTGTAATGTCACATTTGCCATTTCTCATTGTACTTATTTGGATATTCTCATTTTTTTTTTTGTTAATCTAGCTAGGAGTCTATCTATCTTGTTTATTTTTTCAAAGAGCCAATCCTTGGTTTAATCAATCTTTTGTATGGATTTTCACATCTTGATTTTATTAAGTTCTTCTCTAACTTGAGTTCTTTTCTTCTGCTAGCTCTGCAGTTGGTTTGTCATTTTTTTTCTCTTAGTTCCTTTAGGTACAAAGTTAGATCATTAATATATGATCTTTCTAACTTCTTGGTGAAGAAGTTTAGGGCTATAAACTTTCCTCTTTTCATTGCTTTAGCTGCATCCCGGAGATTTTGGTATGTTGTTTCCATTTTTCTTAATTTCTTTTTTTATATTTGCATGAATTTTGATGTTCATCCAGAAGTTATTCAGGAGGTGTTCAATTTTTATGTTTTTATATGTTTTTGAGAGACCTTCTCAATACTGATTTCTATTTTTATTGTACTGTGGTAAAAGAGTGTGCTTGGTATGATTTCAATTTCTTGAATGTATTGAGTTTGCTTTATAATGGATCATGTGGTCAATCTTAGAATATGTTTCATGTGTAGATGAGAAGAACGTATATTCTATGGTTGTTGGGTGGACTGTTCTATAGATACCTATTAGTTTCAATTGGTCAAGTGTCAAGTTAAAGTCTAGCGATTCTTTGTAAGTTTTCTGCTTTGGCAATCTGTCTTGCACTGTCACGTCATTGGGGTGAAGTTTTCTATTATTATTGTGGGGTTGTCTATGTCTTTTTATAAGCCAAGAAGAGCTTATTTATGAACCTGGGTGCTCCAACATTGGGTATATATATATATATATTTAGGATAGATAAGTCTTCTTGTTGGATTGTACTCTTTATCATTATATAATGCCCTTTATTATCTTTCTTAATATTTGTTGGTTTAAAGTACGTTTTTCCTGACATGAGAGTAGCAACCCCTGCTCTTTTACTTTTCTGTTTGCATGGTATAATTTTCTCTATCTCTTTAATCTGACTATGTGGATGCTGTTACATGTGAGATGGCTCTCTTGAAGGCAAAAGATGTTGGATCTTGTCTTTTTATCTAGCTGGCCACTCTGTGTCTTTTAAGTGAGGTGCTTAACCCAATTACATTCAGGATTAGTATTAACCCGTGTGATTTTCATTCTTGTCATTGTGTTGTTAGCTGGTTGTTATATAGAATTGATTGTGTACTTACATTATAGTGCCTGTGGACTGTGTATTTAAGTGTATTTTTGTGGTAGCGGGTGTCATTCTTTTGGTTTTATGTTTAGCACTCCCTTAAGGACCTCTTGTAATGCTGGTCTAGTTGAAACAAATTCCCTCAGAATTTGCTTGTTTGAGAAGGATATTTTCTCTCCTTCACTTATGAAGCTTAGTTTGGTGGAATATGAAACTCTTGGTTGACTTTTTTCTCTTGAAGAATGCTGAAAATAGGCCTCCAATCTCTTCTGGCTTGTAAGGTTTCTGCTGACAGATCTGCTGCTGGCTTGATGGGATTCCCTCTGTATGTGATTTGACCCTTCTCTCTAGCTGCCTCCAAGATTTTTTTTCTTTTGCATTGACTTTGTAAATCTGATAATTATGTGCCTGAAGGATGGTCATCTTGTATAGTATCTAGCTAGGGTTATTTGTATTTATTGCATTTGAATGTCAACCCCTGTAGTAAGTTAAGAAAATTTTCATAAACTATATTTTCATATATTTTCCAAATTGCTTACTCTCTGTCCTCTCTCAGGAATGCCAATGAGTTGTAGATTTGATCTCTTTGCATAATTTTATATTTTTCAAAGTTTTCATTAATTTTTGAAAATAATTTTTCTTTATTTTTGTCCGAGTTGATTTGAAGAACTGGTCTTTGAGCTCTGAGATCCTTTTATTAGCTTGGTCTATTTTGTAGTTAATACTGCTTTTGTATTATTAAATTATTGTATTAAATTTTTCAGCTCTAGAAGTTCAGTTTGGTTTTTTCTTAAAGTGGCTGTTTCACCTTTCACCTCTTGGATCATTTTACTGGATTCCTTGGATCGGGTTTTAACTTTCTCCTGAATCTCAGTGTGCTTTCTTGCCATCCAGATTCTGAATTTTGTGTCTGTCATTTCAGTCATTTCACACTGGTTAAGAGCTATTGCCGGTGAACTCATATGGAGATAAGAGGACACTCTAGCTTTTCCAGTTGCCAGAATTCTTGTGCTGATTCTTGCTCATCTGGGACAGTTGGTGTTTCTTCACTGAGGTATCAGTTGAGTACCATCAGTTGGCTTCATTTTTAGATGCTTTCAGAGTGTCAGGGCTCTGTATGGTGTCTTTATGTGTAGGTAAATTCTTGCACTTGTTTTCATATGAGTATATATTAGCAAGATAATTTTTGATATTGTAGTTTGGGCTGCAATCCAGTAGATGGCACTTAAGAGTAATGTCCGGTAGCTAGACTAAGACCCAGTAGTGCATCTCTTTTTTTTTTTTTTTTTTTTTTTTTTTTTTTTGAGACAGAGTCTTGCTCTGTCGCCCAGGCTGGAGTGCAGTGGCGCAATCTCGGCTCACTGCAAGCTCCGCCTCCTGGGTTCACGCCATTCTCCTGCCTCAGCCTCTCCGAGTAGCTGGGACTACAGGTGCCCGCCACCACGCCCGGCTAATTTTTTTGTATTTTTAGTAGAGACGGGGTTTCACAGTGATCTCGATCTCCTGAACTCGTGATCCGCCGGCCTCGGCCTCCCAAAGAGCTGGGATTACAAGTGTAAGCCACCGCGCCCGGCCCGTGCAGCTCTTTTGTACTTCTGGCATTCACATGTGTGCTCTGCAGTGGAGGTAGAGAAAGATGGTCCCCTCAGGTCCACTCCTGGGCCTTGGTGGAGCCTCCTCTGTTCTCTGTTGCTGCAAATTCATTTTTTTTTTAGGTGTTATTTATGGGTAATGGGACCCACTGAGGCAGCGGCTATGGCAGGTAGGTATGCCACACCTTTCTGGACTAGCCCTGTGGAGGGAGACACACCCTGCTCTAGATCTGGCCTAAGAATCCATGCATCTTGTCCCCTCTCAGTTCTATGATGGTGAAGGCTCCTCCCTCTTGCTCAAATGCCTGCCACAAATTTCATATTCCTGAGATATGAACTGCAGCCTAGAGGCACTGTGGCATCTTGCAGCTTGGGGTCAGGTTTTGGCTGCACTGGGGGATCCAATTTGCTCTTGGGTTACCAGGAAAGTACTCAGGTGAAACAATGCACTTAGGTTGAGTTTCAGAAGCTGTGCTATGTACGCATTCACCCAAGGTGGCTAGGCATGGTCCCTTTTAGAACAGACATACCTCAGTCCCACAGGGAAGCTAGCCCCACTCTCTACTGGTTTGGAGGTCAGCTGGGAAGCCCCTCACAGACGGGGATAGAGAGCTCTGGGGAATGTGCATCTATGGCCTCTCTCTGCCTGAGCTGCCAATCAAAAAATCTCCTAAGCTCTGTGCCATCTGATACTTTCCAATTATATGTCTTTTTTGAATTCTAATATTATATGCATTCTTGATGCAACGTAAACAATATACAGTTTTTTTGCATGTTAGAAAAACAAGATAGATAGAGAAAAATCATTTTATACATGATAGATATTTCAAAGACTTAGTCACATTGATATTTAAATTATATTTTCTATTTACACAGGAGGGTAAAAGTTGGTCAAGACCTGCTCATACTTATTCAGTTAAAGTAACAACTAAGGACTTATTATCTCTAGCTTAAAGCCAAATTTTACTTTTTATTACTTCAAAAAAATTCAGAGATTCTTGATAGATTATGGGTTTCCTCTTCAGTTTCAATAATAGTGAAGAGCATTTATTTGATTAAAAAGTAATGGCCAGCTGCCAGAGAATTATGTCGACAATTTATAAAGGTAGATCAAATTTATCTGGAAAAAAATGTTGCCTGGAGTCTTTTCCAAATGAATATAACACAGGAATGTGGCAGAACTCCTGGTAAATAAAACCAAACAAAAGAAGCTTACATCAGCTCCTACTTTCAAATGGAATTGGAAGCTAAACTCACACTAAGAAAAGTAAAGGTACAACAAGTAATTAGCACATTAAACAGTGAAGATATCACTCATTATAGACATCTGAAAGCCTTCATGTACAATCTGTAGAGAACAAGGGAAAAAACTCATTTGTAAAGATAGAGAAAAAATAGAAGGTGGATTAACAAAGGATTACAGTGAATATTGCCATATTTTGAAAAATCATGATACAAACATAATGTTTCTTAGACCTTAAGAATTACTCAAGATCCCAAGTTATGATTCAAATATCACTCCACCCCCAAATTTCAAGGATCAACTTATTTCAGTATATATTTTTAGAGCATGGAATTTAATGTGCTCTTTCATTTTTCCACCTGCAATTTGTTCCTCAGTCTGTCTTTTTTTATGTGCTTCATCTAGTTCTATTAAAAATCCCTACTCATTTTCCCATGTGATTGAAAGGAACACTAATTCACTCTTTTCAATATGAACTCGTCACTACTTCATGAGCCCCAGCAAAGACACATTTTCCTTAGCTGTCTATATCAATATGAATCCTGGCAGAAAACAGATGCTGTATGTATTGGGTAACATGAGAAAAGCTTATTAAGAGATTATTTACTAAGTTGTAGGCAGAGTATTATATTTATTTTTATAACCACTTGAGTAGTGGGTAGTTATAAAAATACTTATCTCTAGGTCTGAAGTGGCAAGGGAAGAGAGCAGTTTCTAGATCACAGAAGGATATAGTCACATGCAAAGGGGCTATCCAGTCCCATTCTTATGTCAAGGGATTTAGTCCAACCAAGGCAGCCACACAGGTAAGGAGCTGGGTGATTTAATATTTCAACCTTACTCTTCTCTTTTTTACCATTCTCTCCCTGGGGCTCTCTAGCAAACAAATCAAATCTGAAGGCAGATAAAAAGGGAGTCTCTTGATGTAGCTCCTATAGGTAAGCTCACGGAGATCCAGAATATTGTGAAGAAGGGTAGAGAGAGTAGAGACTAAATCAGAAGGAACAAATAGAAGACATTCTTAAGATTTTAGGGACAGTAATGTGAAATTTATTAGTCCTGTTGTTAGGTTAGAGAAATTAAGACTACTATAGTACAGAATAGAACAACAAAATTATATGTAAATATGATGGTTTCCAAGTCCTCAATGAAAGCCTTAGGTGAACTACTTCACAGAGTTTCCCTTTTGTTAATGTCTCCAGCTTCTAATATTAAATCTACAATTTCAATTTTATATCTAAGAATGTTATTTTCAAACCACACTCCTTGTACTTACAGGATTATTCTCCTCACAATATTCATCCTTCTTCCCACAAGTATGTCTCTCATTAATATTCCTGAAATAACACACAGAAGGCTGCAGTAGAAATGTGCATGGGGCATGAAGGTACTTTAACTAATAACTACTTGAAGGTCTCTCCACCTAGGTATACTTGCATATTTATCAGTTGGTAGACAGGTAACTATAGCATCCATCACACATAAATACACACAAACGCATAGTCGCACACATATATGCACATACACACACAAGTAAAATCCTGATTTCTCTACGACAGTGCAGTATAAACCAACCACGGGGAGAAAAATAAGCATTTTTCCCAACTGAGACATATTTAAACCTCATAATTATCAAGGTCAGATTTCTCACAATGGAATTATTACTTTTCATTGCCATTCAGAACCATTTTGTTTGTTTATCTCCAACTTCCCTCTAATGCCCTTTTGAGATTATAAAGAAAAAAAAATAGAACCATTATTGCATCATACAAAACAGAAGATTGTTTATCTAGGAATCAGAACACCAGAATCATCCCAATAACATAATTCATCTGTTATTTCATTCATTTAACACAAACAAATAACAACAAAAAAAGGTGTAAAAATAATTTAAGAATTCTGTGCTGTACAGCACAGTGTATGGTAATGACATCTGCTCAACTGTAAATTACCACTTAGGAATATCAGTGGCCCAACCTTTACCAGGTGAGCTGAGAAACACAGATCATATAGATGGATAAAAGTTATTTTACAGTGAAATTAAAAATACCAAATCTGTTATAGAACTAACATACCAATAAAGACATCACAGTTGTTCAAATTATGTTACTACATTCTTATATGTAGATCAACAAGTTTTCATCAATGATATCTGCATATATTTACTATTGTTAACAGTTATTATTATATCATTTTAATTTCATATTAGTTTGCATTAAAATTTCAATTGCCTAAGTAAGAAATAAAAATATAAAAATTAACACATTTGCACAAGTATGTTTATGCCACTAAATGTTATCTATTATAGGTATGGTTTTTATTTTAACATTTTCAGTAAACTTAATGTTTTTGATTCCTGGAAAATATTGCCATATTTAATATATTCTTCACTTGATTCGGAGAGCATGCATATTTCTACTTAATATAAGATTACTTATGACATATACATTTTTAAACACATTTCTTTATTCCATCTCATATCCCATATTATACACCATGCTTTATGTGTTGAGCTTTTTTGTTTGTTTGATTGACTCATTGATTGATTTGTATCAGTCTATGTTTGGGAGTTTAAAAGATAGGTTTCAGGAAACATAAATCTGAAAATGTTCAGGTAAAATATTGCTGAAGTGCTTTTAAATAACTGCTTTTGAAAAGCTGAAGACTTTTTTAAAATTTGGAATTAATAGATTTGTGCTTAGATTAAGTACTTAGACAAGGAATGGAACTCTTTCCAAGTCTCTGAGCAAGAAGTATTCCATTTTTCTAATTAAAAAAAATAAAAAGGAAATAGAAGGAGAAGAACCCAAGCCACGAATAGAGATTTATTTATTTACTGAAAAGGCTTACTGTACCTACATTAAATCTATAACTTAAAGAAGTGATCAAACAAATGAACAAACAAAAAGACCTACTTTGTAAAGCCAGCAAATGAACATAACATTACTTGCTTTTCCTTCCTACAAGTCATCAAAAGTGGTATGGTACAGGAAGAAAAAAATTATCAGTACTTCATCCTGATATTGTCATATGCTAGTTGTATTATTTTAGAAAAGATGATTTAATTTATTTGAAATTCAGTTTCAATTATCCATTTATTCATTATAAAACCATTTATTAGAAAGCAAATAGTTACTGGAGACACAGGAGTGTTCCTGAGGATTTACTTTAGTTGGGAAAGGAGAAATTGCAAAATTAATAATACATATAGTAATTTAACTAAGTAGTAATTAAGTGTTGTGTAAAACAGGTATTGGAAACCAAGAGGGCATATAAAATCAGTATCCTATTTAGAGAATTAAGGAAAAGTGTTGACAAAGAGACAACTTTTAAGTTATCTTTGAAGGTAAAGTAAAAATGAATCTCACAAAGAGTTTCTTAATGGAGAATATTTAGATCAACAGATGATCTTATATGCATAGTACCTGAATAGGTAAGGAAGATGATCATGCAAGTTTAATACATAAAAAGAAGTCCAAAGAAGAAGTGTAATGAGAAATTAATACTTGTAGTTCTGTGTGTATTTTCCTTGAAATCAGTAAATAAAAATTTTAGTTCTGTGCATTTTTTCCATGAAATTAGTAAATACAAGAGAAAGTATAAATAAATCCTTTTCAAAGGTTGATAGATTTTTATAGTTCATCACAAGTAAAACACAATCTCTAACAAAATTCTAAGGACAATTTTTACAGGAATAGAATAAAACAATTCTAAAATGTATATGGAACCACAAAAGGCCCTGAATAGTCAAAGAAATCTTGAGCAAAAAGAACAAAGATCCAGATATTACATTACCTAATTTCAAAATATACTCTAAAGCTGTAGTAATCAAAATAGCATGTTATTGATTTAAAACAAACACAGACCAATGGAATGGAATAGACAGCACAGAAATATATCCATGCACTTAAAGCCAACTGATGTTCAACAAAGATGTCAAGGGCAGAGAATGAAGAAAGGACAATATCTTCAATAAACAGCATGGAGAAAACCGAATATCCACAGGCAGAAAGATAAAATTATCTTATCCTGCAAACAAAAATAATCCCAAAATAAAGACTTAAATGTACTATCTGAAAGTATAAAACCACTAGAATAAAGCTTAGGAGTAAAGCTTCTTGACATTTGGATATGACCCCAAAAGCACAAGCAACAAAAGCAAAGTTAGACAAATGAGATTGTATCGAGCTAAAAGGCTTCTGCACAGAAAAGGAAACAATCAACAGAGTGCAAATACAACCTACAGAATGGGAGAAAATATCTGAATACCATACATCTGATAAGAGGTTAACACCCAAAATATGTACATAATTCAAAGAAGTCATAGCAAGAAGACAAATAAGCCAAATAAAAAATTGGTAAAGAACCTAAAAAGACATTTCTCAAAAGAAGTTATACAAATAGACAACGAGTATATGAGAAATTGCTTGACATCACAAATTATCAAGAAAATACAAATTAGAATCAAAATGAGATATCATTTCACACCTGTTAAAATGGTTATTATCAAAAGACAAATTATAACAAGTGTTGGCAAAGATGTGGAGAAATTGGAACCCTTTTTCAATGTTGGTGGGAATGCAAATTAGCATAAGGATTACATAAAAGTAGAGGTTTCTCAAAAAATTAAAAATAGGATTACCCTATCATCCAGCAAAGCTACTACTGGGTATATATTCAAAGGAAATGGAATCAGTAGATTGAAAAGATATTTGTATTTTTCTCATGTTCATTGCAGCATTATTCACAGTAGCATTATTCACATATTCCAAGATATGAAATCAACCCAAGTGTCCATCAACAGATGAATAAAGAAAATGTGGCATATGTACATACAATGGAATTCAGCCTTTATAAAAAAGGAAATCGTGTAATGTGCAACATGGGTACACCTGGAGAACATTACGTTAAGTGAAAGAAGCCAGGCACAGAAAAGATAAAGTCCATGTGATCTCACTAATATGGATAGTTAGGATAATTGTCCTAATGTAAAGAAAAGCTTGCTTGGGGCTTTTGAGAAAAAACAATTCCAGTTGTAAACAGAGTGGCCTTTGGTTCCCACCTCTTCCTTTTTGCTTGGGACATTTCCATGGAAAGAATTAGTGCTTGGATCCCTAGTAACCGTCTTTAGAGGTGGTATTGACAAACTGCAGACACTGGAGCAGAAAGAAATAAACCTACTGAGCTACTCCCCGTATATCAGCACTTGTTATGCAAAATAAATCAATGTATTTATTGGTAAAGCTACATTTATGGATAATCCTTATAATTCAACTCAGTGAATTATTGCTGATTCATTTTTAAGACAACTGATGATTATTTTAGATTCTATGCGTATCTTCATAGATAACTTATGATTATTGATTTCACAATCAATATTAAGAGCCTAATACTTTTGTATTCTAGTCTTTATTCTATTCTATCCTGTTCTGTTCTGTTCTATTCTTCCATTCTTCAAATAAATAATTCTTGAATTCTTTACCATTCTCTGCCCAAGAGCCTGCCTTATGCCATATGACTTGCAATTTCTTCCAGCTATAAAGGCAGTTGAATACAGACTCAGCCGTTTCATTTGCTTTGGTCAGTAGAATGAGATGGAAGTGACAGAGTAACACTTCAGAACCTAGGCCTAGGTATCCTTCATGCTTTTACTTGCTTGTGTGTCCTCTGCCATTGCAACGAGAGGGATTTGTCTAAATCAGTCCACTGATTCCAGGGAGAAGAGGAAAAACAGCAGAAATACTAAACAGACAAATGAGTTAGCCCAGCCGGTAACAACAAAACACTGTCTATATCAGTTGAATCCTGCAGATGAAACGGGACAAGCTCCCTTGTCCCCCTCGCACAGTGTGCGACAGGGGGAGTGGCTCACTTCTTCAGTGTCCTGCTGCTCAAGCCTCTAGGGGAGCACACAAATGGGCAGGTTGTGGGGCTCTAAGCCCACAGAAGCATCTGGGGGTGGATGTTTACAGCTCCTGAAGCCCCAGTGGATGGGTGCTACCATGTGCTCTTTTAGTTTTACTGTCTATAGCTAGCTTGTGTTAACCAGCTCAGTTAGACCCTCTACCTTGTTGCAAGGCTTTCTGTATTCCAGGTTCTTGACTTGGTGTACCAGACGAATCAGACCACACACAGGCTTGGAGAATGAGTGCAAGGTTTTATTGAGTGGAAGTAGCTCTACAGCAGATGGGGGAGCCAGAAGGGAGATGGTTTTCCCCTGGAGTTGGGCTCTCCTCTGACTGCTGTCCTGGCCAAACTCCGGCTGGTTCTGCTGGTGGATGGCCTGCCGGTGTGCTGGTGCCTGTCGTGTGTTCTTCCACACGTGCTCCCTTCAGTGTCCTCTTGATGTCCAGCCACTTGTGTCTTCTTACCTCGATCCCTCCTCTCGATGTCCAGCCACCTGTGTGTTCCTCCACCGATGTGCTCCTCTGGACATCTGTCCAGCTGCCTGTGTGACTGCCTGCTAGGATCTTGGGGTTTTTATAGGCACAGGATTGGGGCGTGGCGGGCCAGGGTGGTCTTGGAAAATGCAACATTTGTGCGTGAAGGCAAGAGTGCCTGTCCTCACGGGCCCTAGGGTGGAGCCCTAGCCAGAGACCTACCTTCCTCTACCCAGCACTTCCCTGACGCCCCCCATATTACAGACACATGAGAAACATATGCTTTTATGATATGCCATTGACTTCTGGGAAGGAAACAGTAAAACCTAAATAATAGAATGTTTATTATTTAAATCTTTCAGTGTACCAGTAGAAACTCAGTAATTCTCTCTCTCAATGAATGAGCATGCTATAAAGCAGTTGAGTACAATTGATATAATTATAGATACATGTTCACAAATTTCCCTTATTGATTAAAATTAAGTCATTTTTACATTTTTATTCTTAATAATTATTAATGGTGGATTCATTGTGACATACCTCAAAACTTTATCACTATTTTAATCTAAATAATTGTAAAACTGTCTCTTTTAGATTCATGATTTGATTTTTTTTTCTCTGGGAAATATTTGCCCAACTTTCAAAAATGTTATCCAGTTTATGTTTTGCTTTTCATTTTATTGTCCTGAGAGTCTATCTTTAGCTTTATCTTTTTAGAGATATCTTCCAATTCAATTTTCTTCAGCTCCACATCTTCTATAGAGTTTCATGTAAATAATATGCAAAGCATAGCATGTTAGAAAGAGTGTATCCTGCTATTTATCAAGAGCTACCTTAATCGCATAAAAATGACTAATATACTATTAACTGAAATTAAAACTAATTAGGGATATTCTAATCATCTCTTACTCGTGTCAATCTCCCTTACACTGAAATACTATAAAAAGGTTTGTATGACTTTTTTTATTTCTCACTTAAGTGGCAAAAGTCATGTCCTATTTCAGAATTTAATATGGCACTTGGAACCTCTAAGATCTCCATCTCTAACCACCTAAGCTCATTACACACTATTGCTTAGTTGAAATAGGATTTCAGATTTTACAAAGTAATTCTTTAACAACTACTTTTGTAACCAATATAGAAGTACATGCATTCCTTTGGATTGCAAGACCCTAAATAATAAGATCAGTGATAAATGGAGCAGTCTGCATTTATTGAGGTATTGGGAACTGAAGTGTTGAATTGATGCACTGCTAGGAGGTGTTTTTCTCTATTAATGATATTTCAATTTCCTCTGATATAAGAAACTCTCAATTCAAGCTACTGAGTAGGATATGTGTTATCTCTAGAGACTTATTTTAAATTTAAGATTTTGTCACTCTCAATATGTGAGATATAGAGTCTAGTTTTAAAATTACTGACTCATTACTTTTCGACCTGTCCTACCATGCCACTATTCCACATGAAAATATATGTATTTATTTTCTTCTGAAAGGAGTTAATAGAAAATTTGTAAGAACATTATGTGTCATATTGTAGAACATGTAGAGATTTTACATAACTGATAATTCAGGTTAACTCTCCTATAATGGATACAACTGAACTCATATTAAGAATACTGAGACCCGGCCCAGTGTTTCACGCCTGTAATCCCAGCACTTTGGGAGGCTGAGGCGGGCAGCTCACCTGAGGTCAAGAGTTGAGACCAGCCTGGCCAACATGGTGAAACCTAGTCTCTACTAAAAACACAAAAAGAAAAAAAAAATTAGCTGGGCATGGTGGCACACACCTGTAGTCCCTGCTACTTGGGGAGGATGAGCCAGGACAATCACTTGAATCCAGGAGGCAGAAGTTGCAGTGAGCTGAGACTGCGCCACTGCCCTCCAGCCTGGGTGACAGAGGGAGACTCCATCTCAAAAAAAATAAAATAAAATAACCAGAATTTTAAAGTTATTAATGGTTTAAAAAATTTCACTATTTAATATATGAAAGCCTGCAATAAGTATATATTTTATTTTTATTTGGGGCATACATTTAATTTTGTATTTTAGAAACAAACCTCTTTCAATGACAACATAGAGACAACACAGAGGCTCTAAGATTAACTTTCAGTTCTTATATCAATTTATATGGTAAATTCTACTATCTCTCCTATGATTGGAAGTGGTCAAGTATGTGACAAATGAAGGCAAACAACCAGGTATCATGAGAACTCACTATCACAAGAAGAGCAGAGGGGAAATTCGCCTCCATGATCCAATCACCTCCCACCAGGTTCCTCCCCAGTATTGGAGATTACATTCAACATGAGATTTGGGTGAGGAGACAGAGCCTAACCATATTACTGCCCTTCATCCTATTCTTTTTTTTTTTTTTCACTGAAACTTACTCTGTCACTGATTCTCCATTGTTCTTTAACTTTTCCTTTCCTGTTTATATTATCTTCTGCTCAGCTTATTAATGTGATCAAACATTCCCCTCAAAGATAGAAACCTAAAGAGAGAGAACGAATATGTCCTATTGATAGAATATTGCCCTTTCACTATCATGCTTTTACTTTACTTTTTAGTCTAAGCACACACATACTGTTTCCACTTCTTCTTTGTCCCCAGCTATCAAAGTAAAACTTCTCTGGCAATGAGCTCCATGATACTAAATTATTGTCTTTCTTGTTCTTTTTAAACATTTGAAACAGCACATTAATTTCTGCTACATACGAGATTTATACAAATCTAACTATTGTGTTTAAATGCTAGTCACTTCTTCCTGAAATTCTTCATGTCTTTGTATCTCACAGGCAAGACAGCCGAATAAGAACAGCTCTGGTCTGCAGCCACCAGCGAGATAAACGCAGAAGGTGGGTGATTTCTGCATTTCCAACTAAGGTACCCAGTGCCTCACTGGGACTTGTTAGACAATGGGTGCAGCCCATGGAGGGTGAGCCAAAGAAGCACGGGGCTTCATCTCACCCGGGAAGTGCAAGGGCTCGGGGAACCCCCTCCCATAGCCAAGGGAAGCCATGAGGGACCATGCTGTGATGAACAGTGCACTCCAGTCCAGATATCATGTTTCTCCCACAGTCTTCACAACTCACAGACCAGGAGATTCCCTCTGGTGCCTACGCCACCAGGGCCCTTGGTTGGAAGCACAAAACTGGGCGGCCGTTTGAGCTAGCTGCGGGAGATTTTTTTCATATCCTGGTGGCTTCTAGAATGTCAACGAGACAGAACTGTTCATTCCCCTGGAAAGGGGGCTGAAGCCAGGGAGCCAGGTGGTCTAGGTCAGTGAATCCCCCATGGAGCCCAGCAAGCTAAGATCCACTGCTTTAAAATTCTCGCTGCCAGCACAGCAGTCTGAAGTTGACTTGGGATGCTCGTGCTTGGTAGGGGGAGGGGCATCTGCCATTACTGAGGCTTGAGTAGGTGGTTTTCCCCTCACAGTATAAGCAAAGCCTCCGGGAAGCTCGAACTTTGCAGAGCCTACTGCAGCACCGCAAAGCCGCTGTAGCCGGGCTGCCTCTCTGGATTCCTCCTCTCTGGGCAGGGCATCTCTGAAAGAGGCAGCAGCCATATTGAGGGGCTTATAGATAAAACTCCCATCTTCCTGGGACAGAGCACCTGGGAGAAGGGGTGGCTGTGGGCACAGCTTCAGCAGACTTAAATGTTCCTGCCTGCCTGCTCTGAAGAGTCCAGCAGATCTCCCAGTACAGTGCTCGAGCTCTGCTAAATGACAGACTGTCTCCTCAAGTGGGTCCCTGACCCCTGTGCCTCCTGAATGGGAGACACCTCCCAGCAGGGGTTGACAGACATCACATACAGGAGAGCTGGGACTTGCTTCTGATGGGTGTCCCTCTGGGATGAAGCTTCCAGAGGAAGAAATAGGCAGCAAACTTTGCTGTTCTGCAGCCTCTGCTGGTGATACCCAGGCAAACAGGGTCTGGAGTGGACCTCCAGCAAACACCAGCAGACCTACAGCAGAGGGCCCTGACTATTAGAAGGAAAACTAACAAACAGAAAGGAATACTCTCAACATCAACAAAAAGGATGTCCACAAAGAAACCCCATCTGAAGGTCACCAACGTCAAAGGCCAAAGGCTGATAAATCTACAAAGATGAGGAAAAACGAGTGCAAAAACGCTGAAAATTCCAAAAACCAGAAGACCTCTTCTCCTTCAAAGGATTTCAACTCCTCACGACCTAGGAAACAAAACTGGACGGAGAATGAGTTTGACGAATTGACAGAGGTAGGCTTCAGAAGGTGGGTAATAACAAACTCCTCTGAGCTAAAGTAGGATGTTCTAACCCAATGCAAGGAAGCTAAGAACCTTGAAAAAAGGTTAAACGAATTGCTAACTAGAATAATCAGTTTAGAGAAGAACATAAATGACCTGATGGAGCTGAGAAACACAGCATGAGAACTTTGTGAAGCACACACAAATATCAATAGTCAAATCGATCAAGCAAAAGAAGGAATATCAGAGATTGATTGTCAACTTAATGAAATAAAGCATGAAGACAAGATTAGAGAAAAATAATGAAAAAGAATGAACAAAAACTCCAAGAAATATGGAAACTATGTGAAAAGACAAAACCTACATTTGATTGGTGTACCTGAAAGTCACAGGGAGAATGGAACCAAGTTGGAAAAAACTCTTCAGGATATTATCCAGGAGAACTTCTCCAACCTAGCAAGACAAGCCAACATTCAAATTCAGGAAATACAGAGAACACCACAAAGATACTCCTCGAGAAGGGCAACCCCAAGACACATAATCATCAGATTCACCAAGGTTGAAATGAAGAAAAAAATGTTAAGGGCAGCCAGAAATAAAGGTCAGGTTACCCGCAAAGGGAAGCCCATCAGACTAACAGCAGATCCCTCTGCAGAAACCCTACAAGCCAGAAGAGAGTGGGGGCCAATATTCAATATTCTTAAATAAAAGAATTTTCAACCCAGAATTTCATATCCAGCTAAGCTTCACAAGCGAAGGAGAAATAAAAATCCTTTACAGACAAGCAAATGCTGAGAGATTTTGTCACCACCAGTCCTGTCTTACAAGAGCTCCTGAAGGAAGCACTAAATGTGGAAAGGAAAAACCAGCACCAGCCACCACAAAAACATACCAAATTGTAAAGACCATCGACACTACGAAGAAACTGCATCAACTAATGGGCAAAATAACCAGCTAGCATCATAATGATGGGATCAAATTCACACATAACAATACTAATCTTAAATGGAAAGAGGCTCAATGCCCCAATTAAAAGAAACAGGCTGGCAAATTGAATAAAGAGTTAAGACCCATCAGTGTGCTGTATTCA
This sequence comes from Hylobates moloch, assembly GCF_009828535.3. Taxonomy (NCBI): domain Eukaryota; kingdom Metazoa; phylum Chordata; class Mammalia; order Primates; family Hylobatidae; genus Hylobates; species Hylobates moloch. The sequence goes on from NW_026652284.1 coordinate 92,202,159, forward strand.
GGAGACCCACCTCACATGCAAAGACATGTATAGGCTGAAAATAAAGGGATGGAGGAATATTTACCAAGCAAATGCAAAGCAAAAAAAGCAAGGGTTGCAATCCTAGCCTCTGATAATATAGACTTTAAACCAACAACAATGAAAAAAAAAAAAGGAAGGACATTACATAATGGTAAAGGGATCAATGCAACGAGAAGAGCTAACTATCCTAAATGTATATGCACCCAATACAGGAGCACTAAGATTCATAAAGCAAAACCTAGAAAGAGACTTCGACTCCCAAACAATAATAGTGGGAGACTTTAACACCCCACTATCAATATTAGACCAATCAAAGACACAAGAAATTAACAAGGATATTCAGCACTTGAACTCAGCTCTGGACCAAGTGGACATAATAGATATCTACAGAACTCTCCACCACAAATCAACAGAATATATCCATTTTTCTCAGCACCACATCTCACTTATTCTAAAATTGACCACATAATTGGAAGTAAAACACTCCTCAGCAAATGCAAAAGAACGGAAATCATAACAAACAGTCTCTCATATCACAGTGCAATCAAATTAGAACTCAGGATTAAGAAACTCACTCAAAACCACAGAACTCCATGGAAACTGAACAACCTGCTCCAGAATGACTACTGGGTAAATAACAAAATTAAGGCAGAAATAAATAAGTTATTTGAAACCAATGAGAACAAAGACACAATGTACCAGAATAACCGGGACATAGCTAAAGCAGTGTTTAGAAGGAAATTTATAGAACTAAATGCCTACAGGAGAAATCTTGAAAGATGTAAAATTGATACCCTAACATCACAATTAAAAGAATTAGAGGAGCAAGAGGAAACTGATTCAAAGAAGCAGAAGACAAGAAATAACTAAGATCAGAGCAGAACTGAAGTAGATAGAGACACAAAAAACCCTTCAAAAAAATCAATGAATCCAGGAGCTGGTGTTTTGAAAAGATTAACAAAATAGACTGCTAACCACTCTAATAAGAAAGGAGAGAAGAATCACATTGACACAATAAAAATGATAAAGGGAATATCATCACTGATCCCACAGAAATACAAACTATCATCAGAGAATACTATAAGCACCTCTACACAAATAAACTAGAAAATCTAGAAGAAATGGATAAATTCCTGGACACATACACCCTCCCAAGACTAAACCAGGAAGAAGTCCAATCCCTGAATAGACCAATAACAAGTTCTGAAATTGAGGCAGTAATTAATAATATACCAACCAAAAAACAAACAAACAAACCAAAAACCCAGGACCAGATGGATTCACAGCCGAATTCTACCAGAGGTACAGAGAGGAGCTGGTACCATTCCTTCTGAAACTATCCCAAATAAAAAAAAAGAAAGACCTTTCTCCAACTCATTTTATGAGGCCAGCATCATCCTGATACCAAAATCTGGCAGAGATACACACAAAAAAGAAATTTCAGGCCAATATCCCTGATGAACATCGATATGAAAATCCTCAGTAAAACACTGGCAAACCGAATCCAGCAGCACATCAAAAAGCTTATCCACCATTATCAAGGAGGCTATATCCTTAGCTTGCAAGGCTGGTTTAATATACACACATCAATAAACATAATCCATCACATAAACAGAACTGATGACAAAAAACACATGTTTATCTCAATTGATGCAAAAAAGGCCTTTGATAAAATTCTACAACCCTTCATGCTAAATACTTTCAATAAACTAAGTATTGATGTAACATATCTCAAAATAATAAGAGCTATTTATTACAAACCCACAGCTAATATCATACTGAATGGGCAAAAGCTGGAAGCAATTCCTTTGAAAACTGGCACAAGACAAGGATGCCCTCTCTCACCACTCCTACTCAATATAGTATTGGAAGTTCTGGCCAGAGCAATCAGGCAAGAGAAAGAAATAAAGTGTATTCAAACAGGAAGAGAGGAAGTCAAATTGTCTCTGTTTGCAGATCACATGATTGTATATTTAGAAAACCCCATTGTCTCAGCCCAAAATCTCCTTAAGCTGATAAGCAACTTCAGCAAAGTCTCGGGATACAAAATCAGTGTGCAAAAATAACAAGCATTTCTATAAACCAATAATAGAGAGCCAAATCATGAGTGAACACTCATTCACATTTGCTACAAAGAGAATAAAATACCTAGAAATCCATCTTACAAGGGATGTGAAGGACCTCTTCAAGGAGAACTACAAACCACTGCTCAAGTGGTTTGTAGACAAAAAGAGAGGACACAAACAAATGGAAAAACACTCCATACTCATGGATGGGAAGAATCAATATCGTGAAAATGGCCATACTGCCCAAAGTAATTTATAGATTCAATGCTATCCCCATCAAGCTACCATTGACTTTCTTCACTGAATTAGAAAAAACTATTTTAAATTTCATACGAAACCAAAATAGAGCCCATAGAGCCAAGACATTCCTAAGCAAAAAGAACAAAGCTGGAGGCATTATGCTACCTGACTTCAAACTATTCTACAAGGCTACAGTAACCAAACTAGCATGGTACTGGTAACAAAACAGATACATAGACCATAGAACAGAACAGAGGCCTCAGAAATAATGCCACACATCTACAACCTCTGATCTTTGACAAACACAACAAAAACAAGCAATGGGAAAAGATTCCTTATTTAATAAATTATGTTGGGAAAACTGGCTAGCCATATGCAGAACACTAAAACTGAACCCCTTCCTTACAACTTACACAAAAATTAACTCAAGAGGATTAAAGACTTAAATATAAGACCTAAAACCATAAAAACCCTAGAAGAAAACCTAGGCAATACCATTCAGGACATAGACATGGGCAAAGTCTTCATGACTAGAACACCAAAAGCAATGGCAACAAAAGCCAAAATTGACAAATGGGATCTAATTAAACTAAAGAGCTTCTGCACAGCAAAAGAAACTATCATCACAGCAAACAGGCAACCTGTATAATGGGAGAAAATGTTTGCAATCTATCCATCTGACAATGGGCTAATATCCAGAATCTACAAGTAACTTAAACAAATTTACAAGAAAAAAACAACCCCATCAAAAAGTGGGGGAAGGATATGAACAGACACTTCTCAAAAGAAGACATTTATATGGCCAACAAACATGAAAAATGCTCACCATCACTGGTCATTAGAGAAATGCAAATCAAAACCACAATGAGATACCATCTCATGCCAGTTACAATGGAAATCATTAAAAAGTCAGGAAACAACAGATGCTGGAGAGGATGTGGAGAAATAGGAACACTTCTACACTGTTGAGGGGAGTGTAAATTAGTTCAACCATTGTGGAAGACAGTATGGCAATTCCTCAAGGATCTAGAACCAGAAATACCATTTGACCCAGCAATCTCATTACTGGGTATATACCCAAAGGATTATAAATCATTCTACTATAAAGACACATGCACACGTATGTGTACTGCAGCACTATTCACAATAGCAAAGACTTGGAACCAACCCAAATACCCATCAATGATAGACTGGATAAAGAAAATTTGGCACACATACACCATGGAATACTATGCAGCCATAAAAAAGGATGAGTTCATGTCCTTTGCAGGGATATGGATGGAGCTGGAAAACATCATTCTTAACAAACCAACAGAGGAACAGAAAACCAAACACCACATGTTCTCACTCGTAAGTGGGATTTGAACAATGAGAACACATGGACACAGGGAGGGGAACATCACACACCAGGGCCTGTCGATGGGTACGGGTCTAGGGGAGGGATATCATTAGAAAAAAAAAAAAAATTTATTTGACAGGCACGGTAGCTCACACCTGTAATCTCAAAACTTTGGGAGGCTGAGGAAGGAGGCTCACTTGAGGCCAGGAACTCAAGACTAGTCTGAGCAATACTGCAAGACCAAATCTCTACAAAATAAATAAATAAATTAATTAATTATCCAGGCATGGTGGTGCATGCCTGTAGTCCTAGCTACTTGAGAGGATGAAGTGGAAGCATTATTTGAGCCCAGTAGTTTGAGGCTGCACTCCAGCCTGTGTAACAGATAAAGACCTTGCTTCAAAAAAATAAAATTACAAACTTTCTTAAGTTGCCTATCATCTCTCTGAACATCCTCAAACCTTTAATGGAAGTTTCTTTCTTCTGTCATCTTTTTAAATTAGCATTTCTCATGCCTCTGTAAAATGTCACTGCTCTTCTGAACATTACAGGCTTTACAATAATTTCATCTACTTTCATAATTTCATTGCTTTATGATGATGTCTCCTTAATCTATCTCTCAAATGAACTTACTTAAAATGTGATTACTGCAAAATCTTAGTGAATGCCTTTGAGTAAAAAATATAGGGAAGAAGAATAGCTGAACTTTATTAATATGTATAACTTTAATATTTAGTCTAACACATATGACCATATTTGAATATCACAAAATCATTGATTCAGGAAACATTATTATATTAAATGTCATGTATGAGAAAACTAAGGCTTAGAGAAGTTAAATAATATTCTCAAAGTTCTATAGTCAACAAAGAACAGAGAAAAGAATTAGAACATATATGCTATAAAATCTAAGCCCATGTTGTAGCCCCTATGCAACAGTTGGGTCTATAAGTGTGTCAAACTCAACATGTTCAAACCATTTCTACCTTCTATTCCTGTATTATCTCTTCCTGTATGTGTTAATCTTATGACATCTGCATCTACTAAACCATAAAATTTGGCATTATTCCAGAACCACAATGACCAGGCTCTGTCAATCTCTCCCAGTTTAGCTCTAACTGTTCCCTAACATGTGTTTCAAGCAGCAGAAGTATGGAACAGCTTGTATTTCTTCAGTGTTGCCATGGTATTTTATTTCTCTGTGACCTTGCTCATTGTGTGTCCTCTGCTACAATGTACTCCCTCTTTTTTATCTAACTAATTCCTACCTATCCATTATGACTCAGTTCAAGCATTCTACACTCCATCTATGGTTTCCTAAGACTTTAGCTACCATAACTCCAAAAGCTACTATATACTTGTAGTTAGATTTGTTTAGTTATTACAACAAACATAACAGATGGTCATAAAATATAATTAAGAAATATGACTTTTTTTTTCCCAATTTGCAGAGTCTTGCAAACTGCCCTGCCTAAACTTTAGCATTTGAGTAAATGTCCCTCTTGTACTCCCTCAGATTCCTCTAACTTACATAAATAATTAGTTGCCTACCCAACTGCAATATCTAGCCTCTTTCTTCTTTTTGGTTAGAAAGACCCCACATCGGTTTTTATGTGCTCAAATTCCAAACAAGTACATGTGCAGCTTTTTCTGCTGCAGTGAGGCACTGGGCATGTGACTCAGTCTTAGCCATCAGGACCTGAAAGTCTGCTAAGAGTGAGAAAGATTATACTCAGTTTAAAAAGAGAGAAACATAAGGAAACCCCACTCTCTCTGAATGTTTCCTGAATTTGTTTGCTGGGGCTGCTGTAACAACATACCACAGATGGGGTGCCCTTAAACAACAGAAATTTATTTTCTAACATTTCTGGAGGCTGAGAGTCCAAGATCAAGTTCCCAGCAGGCTTGGTTTCCTCTGATATCTTTCTCTTTGGCTTGCAGATGTCTTCCTTCTTGGGGTCTCTTCACATGGTTGTCCTTCCACACAGGTGCCCCTGATGTCTCTACGTGCCTAATATTTATCTCCTAAAGGTACACCAGGCAGATTCATTAGGGCCCATCCTAATGACTTGGTTTTAACTTCCACTTTTTAAAAAAGACCTTATCTCCAAATTCTGAGGTGCTAGGGGGTTAGGGCTTCAATATTTCACATTTGATGTGGGGGCGGGGGCCAGGCGGTGGCAGTGAAATTCATCCCATAACACTCCCCAAGACATTTATTGTCTTGGACATTGCTGTGTAATATGATATTTGATAGCGTAACATGCTCCAGAAGGAAAAGACAAATGAATCCCAGAGAAGTTAACCCAGAGTCCTAATATCACTGACTTGCTATGTTATCCAGCCCTGGAACTCCCGGGCTTCAACATTTTGAGATTTATAAGTGTGCTTACATTTTAAAATAATTTTAGTTTGATACATTGCAACTTTTACCCTAAAGCATATAACTGATACACTAATATAGTATTTATGTGTTATAATAGTCAATGAATTGATTCTAACTCGAGTGATACTGCATTTATCATTATCCCTCTGCTACACATCACAGGGCTTAACACTCAGTATACATTTACTGAACGAACTCGATGCTTCTACTCCCACAGCTATCAAAGAACACACACACTCACAATCTCACATCAGATTCCTTCCCCTGAACCATGGATCACTCTGGAAAGGTCTTTGATGACCCCCTTTCCTTGTAACCACCAGAAAATCCCTCTTTTATATTCTTTTGCAACTACCTGTATCTCTAAGTCTTTCTGCATTTTGATGCTTTTTTTGTTCCCTAATTCTTTGCACCTCCAAGCAGTTATGAGTAAATAATGATTTTATATTTTAAGAAATAACACATATTAGTTGTGACTTCATTATTCAAAATCTATGTTCCAGCTGATAGTTGGTATAATTTTTTAGGGATTTTGGTCATTGCACGGTTTGATGTTTAAAATACAATGTCCTAGAATCAGTAAACACCTCTAATGCATTCATCTCTGTTCTGACACAGGCTCAGTTCTTCTTCATTCAACTAAATTTTACTTGTTCAATAATATTTTATCAAATGAAATGCTAGATTCACTTTAATATTACATTTTATGGCTTTCAAATCATGGCACTGCACTGACTCTTGAAATATGTAATGCACCATAAGTTATGACAATAGTCTCTAATTTGAGCCTTCAATGTTTAAAGATTCTCATTTTTAAAATAAGACACACAGAAACATAAGTAGCTTTGTGAAATGAATACTAATACTGCTTATACACTCCTTTATTTAGTTTTATAGGAAAAAGAATCTTTGAGTTTAACATATACTTCATAGTTCCTCTGATACATTACTTTAGGACCTCAAATTCCCTAAGTATCCATAGATGCTCTGAATTGATGCATATTTCTGGTGAAATTATGTTCTTTGCTATTTCATCTTGACAGGTGTGGTAATGTTTCTTCTCAGTTCTCCATAGCTGAAGAGAAACAGAACTACAGCCATTGCCAGACAATTTAAATAAACAAAACTGCAAGTAATCCCTACTATTCAAAAACTCCAACTTGCCCATTCTATTGAAAAACAGAGAGAAAACAAGAGATATATTAAGACTGTATGAATAATCAAATAAGGAGAAAGGGGAGTTTTGGAAAGAAATGAACACCATTATTTTTCTAATTAGTCATTATATTAACCAGGAAATGTGAAAAATCAATGTGTTAAAATAATACATTGAGAATACAATAATTTTTTAAAGAGAGTTCTTAAAATGCTCTTCTGATAATAGATAATTTTGCTCTAAGGTAATGACAGCTATTTCCAAAAAACTTGTATTCTTTAAGAGTCTCTATAGCAGTATTAGTTTAGATTTCATATTACAACTTTGTACAAATGGACCTGTTATGTATCATATTTATTTATGTTCATATTGCATATTACATATGACTAAGCAGTAAGATCATTTTAATAGCCAAAACAAGTACAATATTATATTTAAGGTAGAATTTTTCCAACTTAATTCACTGAATTGAGCTCACAGACATAATATGCAGCATGTACTTCATGAAAAAAATCATATACTTTTAGTTAGGTTCTAAAGGCTATACTTTGTTGGCAGATATACTAAGCAGATGTAAATATACTCATCTGAAAGGTAACAACTTTCACACAATTAACCTTTACACAACTTTACCCAGACCCCCAGAAAAAAAGGGAGGTTTTGGCTCCAAACATCAGTAAGTGAGCAAAACTCTCAACACATACACAAGGAGCTGGGATTACTGCCAGTGGGAGCCAGAGGATGACGTATGGTATTGTTGAAAATGAATGGCTCTCTAAAGGAGTTTATGTGGAGTGACACGGTAGTTTTATAAAGTCATTAAGCAGTTGTGAGTATTTCATGTCAACCTTAAAATGGTTTAAAAAAGTGAATAATTTGAAGTAAAAATCCATTAAAAAAACATGTTTTAAAAAAAATTTCACTCGTGAAAACGCTGGTCAATGTTTACTCCTGGAAGCCATTCATTTTTCAGTTCCTGGAGCCAAGAGGATTGTAAAGATACCTACTGACCCCACTTATTTGCTTTGACAAAGCATTCCACAGTATAAAGACAAACAGCAGCCTCCTGGTATTTTATAAAAGTACAATAAATAAATAATACATAGACTCAGTTAAAAGAAAAGAGATGATTCAGGACTGGAAAGATGACTGGCACAGTAACACCGTAGTTATATTTTCCATACTGATTGGGCATTTGTAAAGTGGGGGCAAAAATGAGAGGGAGAAAGGAGAAGAAAGTGATTTCTGAACTTTTGTCATTTATTATAGATTGTAATGAAAACATACAGACAAACAAGCAGATATATAACCATAAAATCAAAATAAATAGGTCTTTTTTGGAAGGTTTGCTGAATTTTAACCATCTATTTTTGCGACCTGCATTATTTCCCCTAAATGGTATGTGTACCCATCCCCCTGCACCCCCCAAAAAATGTTTAGTGAAAGCAACTCAAATATCATGAGATTTGAAAACAGCTGAGATTGGTCTGTTTTGTTTTTCTGTTTTGATTTTGTTGTTTGTTTTTAAGAGAAGCAGAAAATCTGCCCAGGTTTATTCTTAAGAGCCTTTAGGAAATGGTAGAATAATGCTTAAATGTCTGGCAGTTAAGATATGTTTCTAAATAAAAACTCAGGGTGCAGTTTTTGATCAGACATGTATCTAAAAATCAAATCTGTACACACTCTCACCATTTCCTGTCCTCTCCTCTCTACTTTCTCTTCTTTCATATCCAATGTCTTTTTTTCTCTAGAATTCAACTCAGGCTGCTCCTATTAAAATCAATAGTTATCTCCACTGACTAAAGCTGGATATCAGCTTTCACTCCTCATCTTGTTTGAACTCTCAGCAGTATTTCATAAGATTACTTACTCCTGCTTCACTGAAATTGTGTTTCCCCCCGGCTTCCAAGATGCCATATACTTCTTATTCTCTTAACTCTTTGGCTACTCTGTCTCAGTCTCTTTTGCTGGTCATTTCTCATATTTCCAACAAATAAATGTTGGGATTCCCCAGAGCCTAGTCCCTTGCCCTAGTCTGCTCTTTCTTGACACTCATCTCTTGATGTTCTCATCCAGTTTCCTGACTTCAAATAACATATTTTTATTGACTACTTTCCAATTTTTATTAACATTCTAGTCTTCTTTTTTTTTTTTTTTTTTTTGAGACGAAGTCTCACTCTGTTGCCCAACCTAGAGTGCAGTGGCGCGATCTCGGTTCACTGCAACCTCCACCTCCTGGGTTCAAGCGATTCTCCTACTTCAGCCTCCCAAGTAGCTGGGACTACAGGCACGTGCCAACATGCCCGGCTAATTTTTGTATTTTTAGTAGAGATGGCGTTTCACTATGTTGGCCAGGCTGTTCTTGAACTCCTGACCTCATGATTTGCCCGCCTAAGCCTCCCAAAGTGCTGGGATTACAGGCGTGAGCCACTGCACCTGGCCAGCCTTCTAGGCTTCTTATCCCAACTCCAGTCTTATATATCTAAATGCTTATCCAATATCTCAGTGTCAATAACAAATGCATTTCAAATATAATACATCAAAAACCAAACACTTAATCTCCTTCCAAAATGTTTGTTTTTTCTCAAGTTTTCAATTTAGTTAACGGCAACAATATCCTCCCACGTGCTCAAACCTCACTCAGTCACTTCTAACATTTTTCTTCCTTATACTCTTTGTCAAATCCATCAGAAAGACTTCATGTGTATACTTATAAAATACATCTAGTATCTCATCATTATTTACCATCTCTAATGCTACTATACTGTGCTAAACTACTACCAAACTACTTGCATTACTGCAATAATGCATCTTCTTCTATCTTTGCATCCAAAAATATTTTTCTCATCACAGGAGTCAAAGTGATCCTTTTACACTCTTCAGTTTGATATTCTCCAGTGGCTATCTCTCTCATTCATCGGATGTCCAACTTGTACAATTACATGGAAAGCTACAAAATCTGGACCTGTATCCTCTCTAATTTCTCTTAATAACTCTTTCCATCACTTGCTACATTCTTGTAACACTGGCCTCCCTACATTTTTCTAAATACATAAGTCATGCCTGAGTCCTTTGCATAGCTGTTCTTTCTACATGCAATGCTCTTCCATCAATCGGCCCTTTCCCCCTCAATTATTTGTTTCCACCACTAGAATGTAAGCTCAATCAACATAGTGACTTGAAACTTTTTTGTTCACTGTGGTATCTTCAGCTCCTGGAAAAATATCTGACACATAGTAGGTAGCCAATACAAATGAATGAATGATGTTGCTGAACTTGAAATATTTTATTTGGAGAAAATATTTTTTAATAAAGGTGAAGTTAAGAAAGGAAAAGAGAGGCAAATGTTAAGAATTAACTTTGAGAAGTCGAATGGGAAGTTTTCATTTTATGTCATTGTATTCCAATTCCAAGATTGACAGTTGTCAGAATTCTTTTTCACCTGTATAGTGCTATGTTCAAATTCTTAGAACATTTTATCTCACACAGTGGTAACGTCATACTCGATCTATTGCATTATATTAATAATATTTAGTGGTTAATTGATAAAAATATATTTATATTTATATTTATAGCCCTTAACAAACTCATCAAGTTTCAAGAATTGCACTGGACATTTCTTATGTACTTCTTCAAAATCCTTTCATTCTACACTCATACTCTGTCCACAGCTGTTGCAACCTGTTCCAGGCAGGTTTTGCATACTGTGTCCTCAGGAAACTGTGCAGTCATGCGTGTTCACCCTTATGATGTGAGGGTGAGAACACTAGAGGGTCAGCCCATTATCAGTAGAAAATTAGAACTATGGATATGGGCTTTATACCTTTGTCCACTGGGGAGTCATTTCTTAGATGCATTTAATAAGGAAATGTATAATGGACAGGTGTAATCAAACATCAGTGACAAATGACAGCGATGAACTCAGAAATGCACTTACATTGGCTGTCTTCCTTGTTTCACATCCTCTGACTTGTTTTTCTGCTTTTTGCATACAAGAGTCTATGTCAGTCTCTTCCTGAGAGAGAGCAGAAACACATAACTGTATTTAAACACCTTAAAATTATTAGTTTATTCCTTCAAAAACTCTATTAGGTATTATTACAATCTCTTCAAAAAAAAGAAAATGAGTCTCATCTAATTAACATATCTTACAAAGACAAAAGAGTCAGAACTGAAGTCATTTTTGTCTGATTCAAAATCCGTATTTGTTCTGCAGGGTAGAAAGATCTAAACTAGTGAGCTAATAGGATTTTTGAACTCATTTTGAGCTAATAGGATTTTTGAACTCATTTTATGTTTTCATTTAAAAAGTAAAATGTACAGGATATAGAGTTGATAATACACAATAATTAAGATTACAAGTCAATTCATCAGAAAGAACTTCAAAAGAAAATATATAATGGGCCCATAAATAATTATAATGTGCCACAACAAGAATGTGAGGTCTTTCCCGTGTTATTTTGTGAATATGTGATACATACTTTGTTCATTTTATCTTTGTCTGCCTTGCAAAGTGCCTCTGGGAGGTTTATCTTTATGGATTTGATGAGCAAGCTCCCTTGCCCTCTGGTTACAGTTAGTTTCAGCTGGTGGGAGTCTTTGGCAGTAGAACATAGGGTGGGCTAGAGTGTGGACAGGGTATCTATTGCCGAGGTTCCTTCACTGCCTCCAGGAAACATCACAATCTCAATATACAGTTCTCTTTGACTTGCAGAAACCCTTCTAACCCATGCTCATTCAAGTTCACTAGCCCTAGGGTACTGTTCCTCTCTGATAGTTCCCTTAACCTCACCCACAACTTTATAATTAGATGCTTTATTAAACTCCTCCAATGACCCCATTTCTGAGTGGGCCATCTGTTTCCTCCCAGGATTCTGACTCATACTGGAGACAACAAAAATCATAAAAATATATATTCTTGAGAAAGAAATGGTTGAAAGTAATTGGAGACAAATTGTCCAACAGGGAGAGTGGGGGTAGGAATATAGTAATTATTAATGGGAATCGGTAGTCATATATTATAGAAGGAGGAAGGAAATAAATGTATTATTTATGGACCAGAGGGGGTCTCTACCGTATGATTTGAGAAATGTAAAGGTATATAAACTAATTAACTAACAAACCAACTAAAATTCTTTGCTATGTATATTTTGTAAAACAAATGTATAAGTCCAGTTTTCAATGGTGTTGGTCATCAATTGACAGAATGTTCACTATAATGAGTATCATATTTAACAAAATGCCAACCGTGACCTGTAGATTATATTGATTATATCCTTGATGTAAACTGGCATTGGCATTGACCATAAAGATATTTACTGTGAATTGTGTGGTTTGAAATTTGAAATCATTTTTATATGAAAAGCATTTATCTTACTACATATAGGTTTACATTAAACAGGTTTTATTCTACATAGTCTGTCCCATAAAATTGGAATTTAAAGTTAAATTTTAGGGATATGAAACCATAAAATCTAATCTTAATAAAGAAAATATCAGAAACTGCTTCAGGACTAGAGATTTATATAGCTGTAGAATACAAGATTAATGGAGTAGAAAGTATGAAGTACAGCTTACTGCATTTTCTTCTCCTTTTAGACATGGTGGTTGGCCTCCTATTACCTGGCAATTTTGTAATATCTTTCTTCACATTTCTTTTCTTATATAACTTTCACTTTGAAAATCATGTTTCAGCTTTATTATTTTTAGTAATAAACCACTCTCCAGATAACTTTCACAACCGGTGCAAGTTTTATGAGCCTTCCCTGATTGTGTTCTGATTCCTTTTAAATAGAGTCCTCACTCACAGGAAGATAGGACACTTTTAACTTGCATTTTACATAAGCATTTTTTCCTATTAGGTTACTTTAACATGGGCCCAACATGTATACACAATCAGACCAATTTTATAGATCGAACAGCACATCCACAATTCACATTATCTGAACCTTTTAAAGTTTTGTCATTGCCTTGAAGAATTATCCCTTGCCGCTCCTTTTGCCCTATGATTGTTTATTTTTATACTTTGGAAAAATAATTTACATGTAAAATTTCCTCTATATATTATAGCTTTAGGTGTTTCTTTGTTAAAAAATATAACAAACTTAAGGGAAAATACGCAGAATAATTTATCGGAAAATGAATACCGATTTTATTTCCACCATGGACAAGAAATAAAACATTGCCAGTAACCCTCACCTCTCTCACTCCAAATAACCCTAATTTCTTCTTTCACGTGCTGTTCCTTCTCTCCCTTCCTAAAATGTTACAGTCATTCTAATTTTTATGCTAATCACTCTTTCCTTTTCTTTTAAATTGTACTCTCTAAACCCGTTTTGGTAATCATTGTGGTTATGTTTTAACTGTTTTTATTCTCAGTGTGTAACTTTTTTGCTCAATATTATTTTTGTTAGAGTCATGCATGGTATTGAACATATTTATTTCCACAGCTGTATGACATTTCAAGTTTGAATATATTCTGTTTATTAGTACATAATGCCAACATTTTTTCTTCCAAATGGTGACATAAACATTCACTCTTATTAGCAGTGTAGGAAAGTTCCCTCTTTGTAATATGGCTCTGGGATTGACTTTGCAAATGAGATAAACTTGTGTATGATTTACCAGAAGGAAGTAAGGCAGAAACCACTATTTCTGGAAAATTACAGCAGTTCTTTAGATCACCATGTTGTACCCTTTTAGCTGTGCAATATTCCAGCCCATCCCCTACTTAGGTAAGCCATAATTAATAGCCATATTAGCTTCCTAAATAATTTTATAAAGTCTAATTAACATTGATGCCAAAACCGGAATAATGAACTAATATGTTTCATATACTGGCAAGGATGGTAGATGTGAAAAAGAAAACTTACAAGACATTGAACAAAGAGGAAACACAGGAGCTGTGGCTGACTAGACATAATGAACTAAAGAAAGAGATTATTACTAACGATTCCGGGCCACAGGTCTTAAGTAGCTGAGAATATGGTGATATTATAATCATACACAAAAGTCAGGAGGGAGTATTTGTTGTGAAGTACAACATGTTTAGATTCAAAATTAACGTTTTGAATAATGTTAAGGAATCACAGGAGATCATAAAGAAACAAATAATAAAGACAAAATATAGAAGTTGATAGAGATCAGAGATGAAAAAATGGATTTGTGGATCACTTTGAAGGCAGCAATGCTTTTCACAGCAATCTATCTTACGGTTAAAAGAAATAGTGAAAACTTATCCTTTATATTCAGAATATCTACACACATTTATAAATCCAATCTTATCTAATAGCTGTTATCATTTTTTGCAATCCTCCTAGTCAGGCAATTTCATAAGTGGTTTGTAGTACTCATGACACTAATAGGTATCACATATTTGTGCTATCTCAAATAGCACAGAGTCATAGATTGCCACTTTCTTGAAAACGGAAGATGATGCCATATATATCGCTGCATTCCTAATGATTCATGTAGTTAAAATTTATCAAATATCTGTTTAGTTAAAGGGCACAATAGATAAATAGATAAGACATAAATAAATAAATGCAGTGGTACCATTATTCTGTGTGTAACTGCAAAGGCGAGTTAAACTTATATTAGGAATCTATACATATTTTTCCAGTTTTACTTATACCTTATTATATTAATTAGACTGTTACTGTGATTATTCAATAATCCAAATTTCAATGACTTCAATATGTATCTATTGTAAATCACTAGCATAAATTATTAACGTACTTTCTTTTTCCATTAACAATTTTTATCTCTGTGAAATCATTAGTTTCCCTCTCTGGTGAAGCGCACCTCCTGCGCTAGGGAAAAGCACTAAACCTCTCCCAGAAAAAATAGGAAGAATCCAAGATAAATATTCTAATGAAAATAGCAGTACTTCTGAATGCAATTATGATCAAATTTTCTAAGGACCATGGTTTCCCAGTGGAATTAAATTTTTAGTATAAATCTCCCTAATTTATATAGTAATAAAAGCAAATGAAGAGTCCTGGAAGACTGCCTTGCCCTTTAGAGCTTACGGTCAAATAAAAAGTTTCATTTGGGGAATCCAGTCAAGTGAAATGTCCTGAGAATCTAGAGATGAAAGTCTTCAGAGGCTCCTGGTGTGAGACAGAGCAAATATTCTTACACAAAATCAGACTATGTATGACATTACTTTTTTTTTCTTTTCTTTGAGAAAAGAAAAGCTCTATATTGCCAGTCAACTCACAAGGAAACAGGAGTAAAGGTCAAATCTATCTCTCCATGCTTATTTTAAGGCAATATTTTTATCAGTGATTGGTGGAAGGAAAGGGGAAGTGAGGAAAGTCTTTGGACAAAGGCAATTATGTCTTCATGCTACCTCATGGGGTGTATGTGTAAATTTAGCAGGATCTGATATGAAACATGCAGTAGAATTTCAGGCTGTGATGTCAGCATGCTCATTCTGCACAGACTCCAGGCAGCCATATTGGTTCCAGCTGAATCTGAACCAGTTCTTTTACCTCATAAACTGAGGGAGTTTCAGCATTTCAGCAGGTGGTTTCTTTTTTACTTTTAATTTTGTGGTTACATAGCAGGTATATATATTTATGGGGTACATGAGATGTTTTGATACAGGCATGCAATGTGAAATAATCACATCATGGAGCATGGGGTATCTATCCCCTCAAGCATTTTTCTTTAGTTACAAAAAATCCAATTACATTATTTAGTTATTTTTAAATGTATGATTAAGTTATTATTGACTATAGTCACCCTGCTGTGCTATCAAATAGTAATTTTTATTCTTGCTTTCTAACTATTTTTCATACCCATTAACCATTTATCTCCCCTCAACCTCACCACCCTTCCCAGACTCTGGTAATCATCATTCTCCTCTCCGTGTTCATGCATTCAATTGTTTTAATTTTTAGATCCCCAAAATAAGTGAGAACATGCACAGTTTGTCTGTGCCAGGTTTATTTCACTTAACATAATGACCACCAGTTCCATTAATGTTGTTGCAAATGTCACGATCTCATTATTTTTTATGGCTAAATAGTACTCCATTATGTATATGTACCTTATTTTCTTTATCCACTCTATTGATGGACATTTAGGGTGCTTCCAAATCTTAGCTTTTGTAAACAGTGCTGCAATAACCATAGGAGTACAGATAACTCTTCAATACACTGATTCCCTTTATTTTTGTCATATATTCAGCAGTGGGATTGCTGGATTACATGATATCTGTATTTTTAGATTTTGAGAAACCTCCAAACTGTCCTCCATAGTGGTTATATTAATTTACATTCCCACCAACAGTGTACGAGGGTTCCCTTTTCTCCATATTCCCATTAGCATTCGTTATTTCCTGTCTTTTTGGTATAAGTCATTTCTGGGGTAAGATGAATATCTCACTGTAGTTTTTAATTGAATTTCCTTGGCAATCAATTATGTTGAGCACCTCTTTATGTGCCTGTTTGCCATTTGTGTGTCTTCTTTTGAAAAATGTCCATTCAAATATTTTGCTCATTTTTAAATCGGATTATTAGTTTTTTCCCATAGAGTTGTTTGAGCTCCTTATATATTCAGGTTATTAATCCCTTGTCAGATGAGCAGTTTGCAAATATTTTCCCCCATTCTATGGGTTGTCTCTTCAATTTGTTAATTGTATCCTTTGCTGGGCAGAAGCTTTTTAACTTGATGTGATACCATTTGTCCATTTTTGCTTTGGTTGCCTGTGCTTAAGGAGTATTGCTCAATATTTTTGCCCAGATCAATGTCTTAGAGATTTTCCCCAATATTTTCTTATAGTACTTTCATAGTTGAGGTCATAGGTTTAAGTCTTTAATCCATTTTTATTTGATTTTTGCAAATGGTGAAACATAGGAGCCTCGTTTCATTCTTCTGCATATAAGTTGTTGTTGTTGTTTTTAATCTGCCATTCTGAAAATTTAAGAATTTATGTTACTCATTGATGCCTTTAATTCTTTGGGGCATCATTTCAGTTCTTCCTATCCTATGTACATTCCTCAGTTATGAATATTAAGAGCAATGACAACTCTAGCTACTTCTTGCTGACTAGTGTTGCATTTGTGGGTCTAAGAAATGATATTTTAAAATATTTAATTGTAAACATTTATGTTTCCCAGGTTGTGGTCAGACAAGTGGGTCAGAGAACTCTTTTGTATATTGGGTAATCATTTTATGTACAGAAAATGTTGATTTGAGGAAAAACTGTGAGGCCGGGCACGGTGGCTCACGCTTGTAATCCCAGCACTTTGGGAGGCCTAGGTGGGCGGATCACGAGGTCAGGAGATCGAGACCACGGTGAAACCCCATCTCTACTAAAAATACAAAAAAAAAATTAGCCGGGCGTGGTGGCGGGCACCTGTAGTCCCAGCTACTCGGAGAGGCTGAGGCAAGAGAATGGCGTGAACCTGGGAGGCGGAGCTTGCAGTGAGCCGAGATTGCGCCACTGCACTCCAGCCTGGGCGACAGAGCGAGACTCCATCTCAAAAAATAAAATAAAATAAAAATAAAGAAAAACTGTGAAACAAACAGCAGGTATACAGGACTTGATGAAAAGGAAGAGAAATCCCAACACATACAAAATTTTGATTCCTAGCTTAAGTAATATTTCAAAAATAAATCATTTTTCCTGATGGGATCCATGAAAACAAGGGTTTTAATATATTATTTCCAGATTTTTAAGAAGAGACATGTAGGAACCAGAAAATGATTTAGAATTTAGTCCAGATTATAGGCAAATAATACAATCTCTAAAACAATAATCAGAGTTGGAATCTAATAACAGATGTGTTTAAGTTTTCTTTTGAAATAGTTTTTTTCTCCCTCCAATTTCTCATTTTTACCACAGCAAATCACAATAGAAACAATTTGTGTATAAAATAAGTTTTAGTCTTATTATACCTGGCCTAATTATTTACATAAAGTGCAGCAAGAACAGTGCACTATAGGATATTTAAAAGAAATTGCTTTGCTGGAAATTTTTAATAAGTGATCTTGGACTTTAAATGCTTTCAGGCTAGCTATATCAAAGATTTGTCATGAGACTGTGCCTGTAATACCTGCATGAATGAGTGTATTCCTCTCTTTTTGAAGTCCCAAATTATCTTGAGGCCCTCAAGACTGTAAGAAAGTGCCATTTTTTAAATTTTTATTTTAAGTTCAGGGATACATGTGTAGGTTTGTTATGCAGGTAATTAGCATAGTACCTGATAGGTAGTTTTTCAATCCTCACTTTCCCCCGACTCTCCAAACTCAAGTAGACCCCAGTGTCTATTGTTGTCTTCTTTGTGTCCATGTGTAATCAATTTTAGTTCCCACTTAAAAGTGAGAACATGCAGTATACATTTTTTTCTATTTCTGAATTTGTTTGCTAAAGATAATGGCCTCCAGCTCCATCCATGTTCCCACAAAGGATATGATCTCATTCTTTCTTACAGCTGTGTAGTATTCCATGGTGTATCTACACCACATTTTCTTTATCCAGTCTACCATTGATGGGTATTTAGGCTGATTTCATGTCTTTGCTATTGTGAATAGTGCTGCAATGAACATATGAGTGCATGTGTCTTTATGGTAAAACATTTTATATTCCTTTGGGTATATACCCAGTAATGGGATTGCTGGGTCAAATGGTAGTCCTGGTTTTAGCTCTCTGAGGAATTGCCAGACTGCTTTCCACAACAGTTGAACTAATTTACACTCCCACCAACAGTGTTAAAGTGTCCTTTTATCTGCAAATTTGCCAGCATCTGTTATTTTTGGACAAATAATAGCCATTCTGACTAATGTGAGATGGTATATCATTGTTGTCTTAATTTATGTTTCTCTAATGATTAGTGATGTTAAGCATTTCTTTCAGGTACTTGTTGGCTGCGTGTATGTCTTTTGAAAAGTGTCTGTTCATGTACTTTGCTCACTTTTTAATGTGGTTGTTTTTTGCTTATTTGTTTAAGTTCTTAATAGAAGCTATATATTAGATTTTTGTTGGCTGCACTGTTTGCAAGTATTTTCTCACATTGTGTAGGTTGTCTGTATTCTGTTGACAGTTTATTTTTCTGTGCAGAAGCCCTTTGGTTTAATTAGGTTGTATTTGTCAATTTTAGTTTTTGCTGTAATTATTTTTTTTGATAGGCAGCCTCACTCTGTCGCCCAGGCTGGAGTGCAGTGGCGTGATCTCAGCTCGCTGCAACCTCTGCCTCCCAGGTTCAAGTGATTCTCTTGCCTCAGCCTCCTGAGTAGCTGGGATTACAGGCATTCACCACCATGCCCAGATAATTTTTGTATTTTCAGTAGAGACGGGGTTTCACCATGTTGGTCAGGCTGTTTTCAAACTCCTGACCTCGTGATCCACCTGCTTTGGCCTCCCAAAGTGCTAGGATAACAGGAATGAGCCACCGCACCCGGCCTGTAATTGGTTTTGATTACTTTGTCATGAAATCTTTGCCAGGGACTATGTCCAGAATGTTATTTCCTGGGTTATCTTCCAGGATTTTCATAGTTTTAGGTTTTACATTTAAGTCTTTAGTCCATCTTGAGTTGACTTTTGTATATGGTATAACAAAGGGGTCCAGTTTCAATCTTCTGCATATGACTAGCCAGTTATCTCAGAACCATTCATTAAAAAGGGAGTCCTACTGCATTCTTTTCTTACCCAAGGACAGCAACTTTGTATGGAAACTGTGCAGAGAAGGTAGCAGGCCAATCATTTTAAAGGGCTTTTTATCAGCTCTATGAAGTCAACCAATTCCTCAGAGAGATCTAGTCATATCTGAAAATATGCCATTCCAAAGTCTTGGTAAAACAATCAATGTCTCCACTTGAGTCATGTTAAGAAGAAAATAGATTCTTATTGAATGTATGCAAATAATGACATTGTCATAAATTAAGAATATTCACAAATAGCCTCCAAATTCTGGAGCAACCAAGAAGAGAGTAGGATAAATATTTCAAATTTTTGTTCACAAAATTATATTTTATCTAATTTGTTTCAAGTTAGAAATGGCTCAAAAGAAAAGAGGATTTTTTTGACTCTGGAAAACAAAACATAAGGAGAATCAGCAATATTTCAAATAAAAACATCATTAAAAAATCTTTTTAGTCCTGTATCAGTTCAGAACCATGTAATCAACTCCTGTTCTACTCAATGTTGCATAAGTAATCTTCATGCAGCTTTTTAATTAGAGTCCTGGAAGTTCTTTCCTAGTCCAATGGTATGATCTCCAAAGCCATCAGAAGCCTGTACTTGTATTTGTCAGAATCCTTTCCATAAAAAGTAATTTGGATTATACTTTATTGGAAATGATTTTAGAGAAGGATTTAAAACAATAAGTGGGGATGACAAATCTTTATTAACTAGAATTCTGGAATACAGCTGAGTCAAGAACTTTATTCCTTCTGTTATTTATTTATTTATTGCTATCTTCTCCATCAGTCTGGATTCCATCAAATAGTGCTTAGCACTATTTTTTTTCATAATTTATTATCAGTCTTGCTGTAGACCATGTGAATTCTCAAAGCATTGTCACATTCTGGGGTCAACTCACATTACCATCAAAACAGTTAAAACTCTCCTTTTTATAGTGCATTATAATTCACAAATTCTTAACAGTGAAGGCTGAATCTGGTGGCTCATGCCTATAATCCCAGCACTTTGGGAGGCCTAGGTGGCAGATCATTTGATCCCAGAAGTTTGACATCAGGCCTGGGCAACATAGCAAAACTCCATATCTACAAAAAATACAAAAAATTAGATGGGTGTGGTGGTGCACACCTGTGCTCCCAGCTACTTGGAAGGCTGAGGTGGGAGGATTGCTTGAACCTGGGAGGTTGACGCTGCAGTGAGCTATAATCATGCCACTGCACTCCAACCTAAGCAGCAGTGCCAGACTCTGTCTCAAAAAAAAAAGTTATATCTTAATTTTAAAAACAACTTTATGCGACAAATATTATTGTCAGGCTTTGAAATGTAGAAAATTGAAGAAGTTAAAAATAATAGACAGCAATTTATGGAATGAGGACTCCATTGCAGAATTATTTTTCTCTCACTCATGTCTTTTTTTTTTTGATATCTGCCTTTCTTTGTTCTTTAGAAACATTTTTTTTCTGTTCTTTAGTTCATTGACAGAACACAGCCATGATCAGCCTCCTAATTCTCACTTTCATGACAGGTTTCTACTTACTGATCCAATATCTTTTTTTCCCATCATGTATACTATAACCACAATTTATAGATGATATTATGCCTCACAGAGTAAAAACTACCTTTCCTAGCCTCCAATTTTTTATAAGTAGTAGCCAAACAAATATAAGCAAAATTCTTTCAGGAATAAGTCATAAGCATTTGAGGTTTTACTTCATTTCTCCTTCCAACTAAGTGAAATGCAGAAATGATGGCTGGAGCACTAGCAGCCACCTTGAGGGATGCCATCAACAAGAAAGTGGAAATCAGTGCTAAGGATGGCAGAGTAAAAAGACAGAAGGAACTAAGTTCCCTGATTACTATGGAATCACCAAACCAATGGTAGAATACATAACTCTAGACTTCTTCAAAATGTGAGGTGACTATAAGATTCAACTCACCTAAGCCCCCATAGTTGAGTTTCTTTTATTAACAGTCAACCTTAACTCTAATTTACACAGCATGCTATATTCAAATTCTCAAAGATTGATCAATCTTTCAAGTTCTACACCCCATAAACAACTGGTTGACAGAACTTTGACCAGTTTCCTGCCATTTTACCAGTCAACTTTGTATAAAAGGATATAATTATATTTTACAAAATTATTATTTTCATGATAATCATATAGATGGAGATGGCAATAATTCTCAGAAAATTTGGGGAACAAGCAGTCAAAAAAAAAAGATGACCAAGACAGCTTTTCCAAAATTTCCCCTTCCTGTGGGAGACTTTCTTGTCCCTTCAGTATCTTCAACTCTGTTTTTAGAAGTCAATTGTGGTTAATATAAATAAATGACAACTGTGTGTGAAATATTGGATGCATTTAAACCATAAAAATTATCATTGGTGGCCCAAATCAAGATAATAAAAATTAAATTGTAACTGTTGTCTGATCTTTTCTGTGTGCAGTGCAAAATGAGAAATAGTATATTGTTTTAATTCTTCTAATAAATATGCCATGTTGGATTTAAAGCCTGTGCATAACATGAATAATAAATATGTTATTGAGAAATGACTAGAACTTGATATTACAGTCTAGGCAGAAACATGTGACACATTAACTTTTCTTTATAAGTTTATACAATTGTCTTAACAAACCACCTATTTCTGAATGCAACATACCTTGTTAATAAAACTTTTAACAACCATCGTTTTGTCATAAAGATAAAATAAAATGGATATTTACTTGGCAGATGTTGCAATCATAACATTTCATTGGTTTGTATCATACCAAAGTTGCTTAATTTAAATTGATAACTTTTTTATCACTTTGTGAATAACAACATATATTTAGGAGTGAAATTTAAGAATATTCAGTCAAAATAGAAGACTAAGCTTATCTAAAAATATTCAGGACAGTTTTTAGGTTCTACATATAATTCCCTCAAAAGACTGAATATTAAGATAGGCAGAGCAAGACTAAAATTACTTCTTCCCAGTCTTTCTTTTTTTTTCTTTTGTGAAAACATAGGATCTGTCTCTACAAAGTAAAAGAGGTTTGAAAAATAAGGTTAGAAAATAAGCAAAATTGTTCATGCTAAGGAAATTTTAAAAATCATATTAACATCTTAGGATATAAGATGACAGTTTGATATACGGAGAAATTCTCAGGGTGAATGTAGAAAAACAATTGTTAGTACATTTCTTTATTAAGCAGCTATGACTTTGGGCAAGCAATTCAGTCTTAGTACATGTCAGTGTTTAGTTTTTTCATGCAAAATAAGAGTTAATTTGACCTCACATGAATTGTGTGAAAATAAAAATTTTCTAATAGGCAATGCATGAACAAATTTTTGAAGTTTCCAAGAATGGAGATATTCTAACACGTAGAAATTAACCATAATTTGTTAGGCTTAGAAAAGTGAAATATTGCAAATATTTTGCCTGCAATTCAGAGAATTTCACACCAAGAAACAGGCTGGATTTATGTTACTAAAGTTTGAGGAATCTTTTTTAAATTTATATTATCCTACCCAATAGATACATAGTATGGCTACTATGAAGTTTGTGTTTTTGTTTCGTTTTGTTTTTTAATTTAGTAACCCTGAGTAGAACACGCTTTATGAAACTCAAAAATTATTAGAAAAATTTTACTGTAATTATAAGAAATCTTTCACTGTAAAAGAAAGCAAATAGTTTCTTATTTTACAATTACAGTTTTAGTTTTCTTCTATATTTTCAGGGATTTAAAAGAAATTCCTAAAAACTGAGATGTACAAGACCGGGAATAATACTAATACATAATCTGAATATAGCATGGTGTTACAGAAAATATGAATATGATCTACAGTATAAAATTTAGGAAGAAATTAAATTAGACACCTAATTCAGAATGACAGTTGAAACATGCCATTTTAAAGGTACCTGATTCTCCCTATCAAATAAACAGAGGAAATATTTATGTTTATTATATATGTGTATGTACACACACACACACACACACATATATATACACATATGTATGTATGTGTATATATATATTTACATATCTCCCTTAGTTCTTGGGTGACCAATTTACCTGGTTTGTTTTCAACTTTCCCTGTTTAGCACTAAAATTCCCATGTCTGGAAACTTTTTTAGTCCCAGACTAATTATATAGTTTGCCTGGGGATGTCATGATTTTAAAACTAAAAGTCCTATTTTCTGAGAAAACCTTCAGTCTCAGTCAAGCCAGGACATTTGGTCACACTACTTAGTTCACTGGTGAAGGTGCACTACAGCTGAAGGAAGGGAAGAGAAAAATCAGTGGAGGAGGGATATAAATATGTGCTAGGCCCAGACCTACTGCTGGGCATGGGGCAGGATAACTGAGGGGGTTCCAACTGGAAGATTCAGGGACAGACACTATGCATGCTCAAAACTGAAGATTATTCATAAAGACAGAGATAACATCTACTCTCACTCACACACCACTAGACTAACAAAAGTACAAATAACAACTTTAAAATATATATATTTCTGAAAAAGAGGCAAGAGCAGAGTGAAAAAAATTCCAGTGGTGCAGGAAAAGGGGTAAACATTTGTAAAAACCCCGATCTCAATCTAAACACAGGTGATACTAAAAATTTGTGGCCTGTAGTACAGAAAGAGTACACATGGAAAAGCCAAATTACAAACACAGCTCAACTCCTGAATGGATTGACTCAACTCCCCAAAATGAAGTTCAAAATAAAGGAAAAGCATGTTAATTTTCAAGTATACAAATTGTCTTCCTCCACAAGATGTCTGGGTTTCAATTAAAAAATTATAAGGCATATAAATAATATTTTAAAAAACCTTATTGTCAAGATACTAATTGTAACAGTATTACAAAGTAATTGTAAAAGTATTACAAAGTAATAAACAGAAGCAAATTGAAACATGACACACATTTTGGCACTCAAACAGACAACTTAAACTAACTATGATCAATAATTAAATATTCTGTAGAAAAACAGGACAGTGTGCATTATTGAATGGGTAATTTCAACAGAAAATGGAAAGTATAAGAATGGATCAAATGGAAAATGATGGGGATAAAAATAAACAAATAGTAAGAAGTATGAATATCTTTGCCTTTGGTGGTTTATCAGTGGATTTGAAACATGTAAGGCAAAATTAGAGAATTCGGAGACAGCTCAACAGAAATTCTCTAAACTAACACACGTAGTGTACCAAAAAAAAAAAAAAAAGTGAAAAAAGAAAAATGGAGTAGCCAAGAGTTTGGGAAAGCATCAGATGATTTAATTTTTCAGTACTTGGAATTTCTGAAAGAAAATATAGAGAAAACAGGACAAATAAAACATTTATAGAACTAACAATTTTCCAAAATTAATGACAGATATAAAGGAAGCATATTAGATTCCCTTTCCACTCCCCTGACCCCCTACATGTACATATCATATTCAAACTGCTAAAATCAAAAATGAAAATAGTATCTTCAAGGCAGCCAGAGACAAAACACATTATAGAGGAACAAACTAAGAATTACATAGCAAGGCCAGGCACAGTGGCTCATGCCTGTAATTTCAGCAGTTGGGATGTCATGGCAGGCAGATCACTTGAAGCCAGTAGTTCGAGACCAGCCTGAGCAACATGGCTAAACGCTGTCTCTACTAAAAATACAAAAATTAACCAGGCATGGTGGTGCAGGCCTGTAATCCCAGCTACTGGGGAGGCTGAGTCACAAGAATTGCTTGAACTGGAGGGGCAGAGGTTGCAGTGAGCTGAGATCGTGCCACTGCACTGCAGCCAGGGTGACACAGCAAGACTCTGTCTCATAGGAAAACAAAAACTTTGCATAGCAGATTTCCCTTCAGAAACTGTAAAAGCTAGAAAACAATGTAGTAGCATCTAAAAGTGCTAAAAGAAAATCAGTCAACCAAGAATTGTATAACCAACATAAAGATTATTCATAGAGGAAAGCAAAATGATAAATTTTCAGCAAAAAATAAAAGAGTGAGATAAAATTTATTGCCAGCAGATCTGCTCTGAAAGAACTTTTTTAAAAAATGTTTACAGAGAAGGAAAAAGATACAAGACAAAAGCCTGTACTCATACAAAAAACTTAAAATTGCTGCAAATCAAATAAAGGTAAATATAAAATTAATTTTGTTTTGTTTTAATTATTCTAAGTAGTCTATTTTTTAAATAGCAATGTATTGCATGTTTATAACATGTGTAAAAGTAAAATGTTTTAAAATAATAGTAAAAAGAATAAGAAGAAAAATGTAGGAGTATACTATCGTAACTTTCACTACAGTGGAGCAGTATATTTTTAAAAGACTAATTGATCATTTACTTGTCAATATTAAGACAACCACTAAATTTTTTATACAGAAGCAAACATATAAAATATTCTATGAAAACAATAAATGAAAATAGTGGATTTAATATGGAATCATAAGAATACTCAAAATAAGTCAGAAATACAGAAAAGATATAAACTTTCATCAACACGGTATATTTTAATCCAGCCATATTAATAATCACTTTAAATGTGAATGTTTTAGAAACTCCAGTGAAAACACACATATTGTGAAATGTATAAAAGGCAAGATCCAACCACATCATATCTTCAGAAAAATCACATTAAATACCAGTTGCAGTGGTTAAAACTAAAAGAATAAAAATAACTCATGTAACCATTAACTAAAGAAAAGCTGGAGTAAATAGGTTAACTTCAGGCAATGTAAATTTCAGAACAAGAAAGACTATCAAGGACAAAAGTGGACATTGATTAATGATACGGAGTCATCTCCAAAATGATGTAATTATTCTAAATGTGCATGAATTTAAGAGTCCACCAATGCAATATCTCTCAAACAGACATGTAACGTTCATTAAGATGGACCATATTCTCACTCTTAAAATAAGTCTTAACATATTTATAAGAATAGAAGTCATACAAAGCACAGGTTCAAATAATATTGGGGTTAAACGAGAAATAAATAATAGGAAAATACCCAGAAAACTTTCAAATATATAAAAAATTAAACAATACACATCTAAATAATCCAAAAGTCAAGGAGGAAGTGAGAAACAAAATTTAAAAGTATTTGTAAAGGAATTAACATAAGAATACAACATATTAAAATTTACAATATACTGCTAAAGCAATTCTTAGATGAAAATTTTTATGATTAAATGCTTGTATTAGAAAATGAGAAAGGTTTTATACAAGTAAGCTAAGTTTCTATCATAAAACTCTAGAGAAATATTAAAATATAATGAAAAATGCAGGGGAAATAGTGAAGGTAATATCAGAATTCAAGAAAATTGAGAATAAACAATAGAGAAAATCAATTTTAAAAATCTGCATCTTTTAAAAAAATCAATAAAGTTTATATTTTTCTATGAACATCTACCAAAAAATAGAAAAGTCAAAACTACAAATATTAAGAATAAAAAAGGAAACATTACTACTTATGTCATTATCACTAGAAGTACAGAAAAGACATTCAAAGAATAGCTCTATGCCTTTAAATTTTTTAACTTAGATGAAAAGCACAAACTGTTTGAAATCATAACTGACATGGCTCACTTAAGAAGAAATAATCTTTATCTCTTGTAAATAAATAAAATTTTTACTTAACCTTTCCATGAATGAAATCTAAGATTCAAATGGTTTCACCAGAAAATGCTACCAAAGACTTAAAGAAAAAATAATACCAATCCTCCACAAATTATTTAGAATATAGAAGAGATGACACCTCCCAATACATCTTATGTGTCCAAAATTATGTTGATATTAAAATAAGTCAAAGACATAACAAGAAAAAGAACTAAAATCTATTATAACTTAGGATTATAAATTCAAAAATTCTCAAAAAAAGCAAACAAATCAAATATTATATCATATAAAATAGATAATACAATAAGACCAAGTGATACATAGTTTAGGAATACAAGGCTGGCTCAACATCTAAAAAATCAATTTTATTCATCATATCAACAGACTATAGGAAAAAAATAATTTGCATAGGTAAAGTGAAAAATATAACTTTGGGAAATTCAACATACATTCATGATCAAACACCCACAAACAAGGAACAGCAGGAATATTCCTCAATCTGATAAAGAATTTCTGCAAAAATCTACAGCTACATCATATTTAATGATCAAATATTAAACACTTCCTATTTAAGATCAATAAAAAGGCACATGTGTCTACTCTCAAAGCTCATTATTAATCATTGCCATAAAGTCCTAGCAAGTGTAATAGAACAAGAAAAACAAAAGTATCAGGATCAGAAACAACAAGAACAAAAACAAATTCCCTATTTGCCAATAATACAACTTTTTTCTGTAAAAATCCCAAGCAATCTACCAAACACACTTTAAAATTAATAAACAATTTCAGCATTGTCACAGAATACATTATCAATATTAATCTTAATAGTATTTATAATTCAAGCAAAGAAAAATTATAACTGGATATAAATAAAACAGACTATGTATAATAGCATCAGAAAACACAAAATACAGATGCTCCTCTACTTATGATGGGATTCTATCCCAGTAAACACATTGTAAGTTGAAAATATCCTAAGTGGAGGCCGGGCGCGGTGGCTCACGCTTGTAATCCCAGCACTTTGGGAGGCCGAGGCAGGCGGATCACGAGGTCAGGAGATCGAGACCACGGTGAAACCTCGTCTCTACTAAAAATACAAAAAATTAGCCGGGCATGGTGGCGGGCACCTGTAGTCCCAGCTACTCGGAGAGGCTGAGGCAGGAGAATGGCGTGAACCCGGGAGGCGGAGCTTGCAGTGAGCCGAGATTGTGCCACTGCACTCCAGCCTGGGTGACAGAGCAAGACTCCATCTCAAAAAAAAAAAAAAAAAGGAAAGAAAATATCCTAAGTGGGAAACACATTTAATTCCATTTTTTGTTAGTTTCGTGATTCTTTTTCCAAGATGGTGAATTAGAGGCTTTTAGCATGCCTCTGCCACTTGGATATAGCAAGATAGTGGATAAAGATAGCTTTAATTCAAATGAGAAAATGAGACCATCAGAACTGTGAAGGACACTTCAGATAACAGAAATGATAACATGAACAAACAGCCTCCATGACAGCAGCAGGCTGATAAAAGTTAGTGAAAGTCCGATACACAACAGGGGAAGAGAGCTTTCCTCTGTGACTCACCTTTCCACTAGGGATCAAAACAACCTAGGCCAAGGGAGAGTGATTTGTTTCTCCCAAGCCCTGAAGCTAACTTGGGGAAAGAATATTGTGAGGAATAGACACTGAGCAAAGCTGCAGGCATTTTCCATTTTCCTAGATGTAAGATGAATAGTAGGATGCTATTTTAAATTCAGAAACATACAAACACAGTCATTCTTCCTTAACCCAACAGCAGGGCCACCAGGCATTTTAGTCACAGGAGAACAGACTGGAGTACCTGCTCTAGAACAGAGTAGAAGCCTCAACAGCCAGAACTGTTGAAAGTACCACCACAGTAGGCACTGGAATTCTGCTGTTTCCTGTTGCAGGTCAGGGCACAAGGAGAGATTCCACAGGTGAATCTCTTCTGGATGATAAGCCTTTCACCCAAGGCCAGCTTAGTAACCTGGAGGGTTTGCATGTGTCATTGCTGGGAGACCTAGCCTTCTCCCCTGAGGTCATGATGCAACAGGGCTGCCCCTAATCCACCCCCAGGCAGAAATCAAGGCATCTGGAGGACCTAATTGCCTGGACCAGCAGTCTGAGATTCCCCTCCTTCCCTGTGCATAGATCATGGTGCAGAGGGGGTCTCTCCACTCCAAACACAGGCAGATCTCCAGGAATTTGGAGCACCTGCTCAGATGGACTAGCAGCCTGAGTTTCCCCATCTTTCCTGTGAAGAGATCCCATGCAGAGGGATCTCTTCATTCTACAACCAGGCAGATCTCCAGGCATTTGGAGCACCCATTCTCCTGCTTCAGAATTCTGAGCTGCACCAGCTTCCCTGTTCAGAAATCTGGGTGCAATAAGGCCCTCTTATTGCAGGGAAACCTTCAACCATTCAGGCTGCTCACCTATATCAGCACCCTGAACTGCCCCACTCATCCTGTACAGAGATTTGGGTGCAGGGAGGCTCTCTACTTTATGCCCAGGCAGATCACCTGGCATATGGGGCACCCACTCAACTGAATTAGGAGTTTAGGCCACCCCCTATCCCTGTGCAGAGTACTTGTGGTTTAGGTTTCTCAGCTCCATGCCTAGGCACATCTCTGGGCACTTGTGGGCTTCCCGTTGGACTTTCCCTCAATGATGGTGCTTGTGCCGCCATCAGGGGACCTGTAGGTAGACATGCCAAGTCCAGCTCTGCCCATCCTGTGGCCCAACCTCCTGAGGCTGAGGAGGGAGTTCAGACCACTGTGCCCTCCATGAATCAGTCCATTGCCTGAGGCAACAGTAGGCTTCTGCCACAAAGCAACCCATTGCCTGAAGCAACAGAGAGCTTCTTTCAGTAAAAAAGGTTCAAGTATATACCCAACCATTTTGGCTACAACCAGCTTTTACACGTAAGTGCCATCTACTGGCTTGTAGATCAAACTGCACAGCCCAACATATAACCTGCTGACAAAAATGCATACAGAAGGAAAGTGAAAAAAGCCTGCCCAGCATTCTCTGCAGTCACATTCCATACAGAAAAGGGAAAAGAGAAAGAAAACATAATAATAATATTTTAGAGAAAAAAACAAAAAGAGAAAATTCTATCTACATAAAAATACTTATGAAAAGTAGAAGTGCCAGCATCTCCGAATCACAAGGAGCCAGCACAAGAATTCTCGCACAATAACAAATCCAAATATAGTCTGAATATGGTAATACCACCAAAAGATCACACTCGCTCTTCAGCAATAATCTCTAAACAAAATGTAAACTAAGAAATGACAGATAAAAAATTCAAACTATGGATTGACAGGAAACTCAGTGAGACTCAAGACAAGATTTAAAATAAACACAAATAAAATTGTAAAGCAATCCATGAAATGAAGGAAGACATAAATATCTTAAAAAGAAATCAGTCAGAACTTCCAGAATTAAAAAACTCACTTTAGTAACTTCAAAATACAATTGAATGCCTTATCAATAGACTGGACTAAGTAAGAGAATTTCAGAGCTTGGAGACCACTGTTCTGAAATAATGCAGTAAGACAAAATAAAGGAAAAAAAATTCTAGAAAGTGAACAAATTCTTTGAGGAATATGAAATTATGTGAAGGAACAAAACTTATGAATTATTGGCATCTGAGAGAGACAGAGAGAGGGAGAGAGAAAGAATAAAGGAAAGAAGGAAGGAGAGACAGAGAAAGAAAGAAAAAGAAAGAAAAGAAAGAAAAGAAAGAAAGAAAGAAAAGAAAGAGAAAAAGAAAGAAAGAAAAGAACATGGAAACAAATTATTTGAGAGAATAATTCACAAAAATTTCCCCAGTCTTGCTGCTAGAGAAGTAGACATCCAGATACAAAAAATAAATCCAGAGAATACCTGCAAGATACTATACAAAATGAACATCACCAAGGCATATAGTCATCACACTTCCAGGGTCAACATGAAAGAGAAGGCAGCTAGAGATAAAGGTCAGATTCTGTACAAAGGGAACTTCATTAGGCTAAAAGCGACTTCTCAGTAGAAGCCTTACAAATCAGGAGAGATTGGAAAGAAGACTTACAAATCAGGAGAGACTATTTTTCAGCATTTTTAAAGAAAATTAATTCCAACTGAAACTTTTATAGCTTTCCAAAATGAACTTAATAAAACATCAAAGAAAATATTTTCGAGACAAGCAAACACTAAGGGAATTAGTTATCACTAGACTAACCTTACAAGAGAGCCTTAAAGAAGTTCTAGACATGAAAATGAAAGAACAATACCTACTACCACAAAAACATACTTAAGTACAGAGCTCACAGACACTATAAAGCAAATACACAATAGAAACTACAAGGCAAACTGCTGACAACTTCAGGATAGGATCAAAACCTCACACATCAATATTAACCTTGAATGTAAATGGTCTTAATACCCAACTTAAGAGGTACAGAGTGAAAAGATAGATTAAAAAACAAGATCCATTCATCTGCTATCTTCAAGAGAACTATCTCACACATAACAACACCCATAGATTTAAAGGGTTTGAGAAAGATCTATCATGCAAACAGAACACCAAAAAAGAGATGAAGTTGCTATTCTTATGTCAGATAAAACAGACTTTAAACTAACAACAGTAAAAGTGGACAATGAAAGCCATTACATAATAATAAAGGGTAGAGTCCAACAAGAGGACTTGGTATCTTATATATATTCTAAATATATATGCATCTGATTAACTATTCTAAATATATATGCATCCAACATTGGAGCATCCAGATTCTTAAAACAAGTACTTCTAGTCCCACAAAAAGACTTAGCCCCATAATAATAGTGGCAGATATCAAGACCCTACTGAGAGTGTTTGATCATTGAAGCAGACAACTAATAAAGAAATTCTAGACTTAAATTTGACACTTGACAAATTGGACCAAATAAACATCTACTGAATACTCCATCCATCAACTGCAGAATATATATTCTTCTTATGTGCACACAGAACAACTCCAAAATCAACCAAATGCTTAGGTATAAAGCAAATTTCAATAAGTTAAAAAAATCATACCAAACATACTCTCAAACGACAATGAAATAAAAGCAGATATCAATACCAAGATCTCTCAAAATCACACGATTACATGGAAAATTAAACAACTTGCTTATGAATGACTTTTAGGTAAATAATGAAATTAAGGAGAAAAAAATTATTTGAAATAATTGAAAACAGAGACACGAGATACCAATATCTCTGAGATTCAGCAACAGCAATGTTATGAGACAAGTTTATAGGACTAAGTGCCTAAATCACAAAGTTAGAAAGACCTCAAATTAATGATCTAACATCACACCTAAGAGAACTACAAAAACAAGAACAAACTAAAACTGAAGATAGCAGAAGAAAATAAGTAAAATTACAGCAAAACTGAACAAAATTGAGACCCAAAAATACATACAAAGAATTAAGGAAACCAACAGTTGGTTATTTGAAAGGATAAATAAGATTGATTTACTTCTAGCATTCCTCTAAATAATTAGAAAAAGGCAAGCATGTCCACTCTCACAGCTCATATTAAACATCGTTCTGGAAGTCCTAGCCAGAGCAATCAGGCAAAAAGAAGAAATAAAAGGCATCCAAATAGGAAAAGAAAAAGTCAAACAATCTCTCTTTGCTTATAATATTACAATATTATTCCATAGCTAAAAAATTCTAAAAACTCTGCCAAAAGGTTATTAGAACTGATCAACAGCTTTAGTACAGTTTCAAAATACAAAATCAATGAACAAGAATTAGTAGCATTTCTATATATCAATAATGTTCAAGCTGAGAGCCAAATCAAGAATGCAATCCCATTTACAATAGCCGCAATAAAATAAAATAGAATACCTAGGAATACATCTAAACAGAGTGATAAAAAATCTGTACAAGGGGAACTGTAAAACACTACTAAAAGAAATTATAGATGAAACGAAGAAATGAAAAAATATCTCATGTTCATGGATATAAATAATCAATATAATTAAAATGACCATACTGCCCAAAGCAATCTACACATTCAATTCAATTTCTATGCAGTTACCAATGTCATTTTTCACAGAATTAGAAAAAAAGACCATGTTAAAATTTATATAGAACCAAAAAAGAACCTGAATTGCCAAAGCAATCCTAAGCGAAATGAACAAAACCAGAGGAATCACATTACCTAACTTCGAACTATACTGTTATGCTATCGTAACCAAAACAGCATGGTACTGGTACAAAAGCAGACAGATAGATAATGGAACAGAATAGAAAACCCAGAAAAGAAGCCACACACTTAACATTCACTAATTTCAACAAAGATGACAAAAATAAGTAATGGGGAAAGGACTCCCTATCCAATAAATGGTGCTGGGATAGCAGGTAGCTATATGCAGAAGAATGAAACTGGACATATATTTCATCATATGAAAATTAACTCAAGAGAGGTTAAAGAATTAAGTGTTAGACTTCAGACGATAAGAATCCTAGAAGAAAATCCAGGAAACACTATTTTTTGTTTTTTGCTTTGGCAAAGAATTTACAACTATGTCTTTAAGAGCAATTGCAACAAAAGCTAAAATTGACAAGCAAGACCTAATTAAAGAGCTTCTGCAAAGCAAAAGAAACTATCAACAGAGTAAACAGCCTACAGAATGGAAGAAAATATTAACAAACCATGCAACTGACAAAAGTCATAAACAATTCAACAAGCAAAAAACAATAAAGACCATTAAGAAAATGGGCAAAAAATATAACCAGACACTTTTCTTAAGAAGACATATAATCAGCCAACAAACATGAAAAAATCCTCAATATCAATATTAATTAGACAAATACAAATTGAAGCCACAATCAGACAACATCTCACACCAGTTAGAATGGCTATTAATACAAAATCAATAAACAGCAAATCCTGGAGAGGCTGCAGACAAAAGGGAATGCTTATATGTAAATTGCTTCATCCACTATGGAAAGTAGTTTGAAGATTTCTCAAAGAACTTAAAACAGAACTACAAGCCGGGCGCAGTGGCTCACACCTGTAATCTCAACACTTTGAGAGGCTGACGTGGGTGAATCACTTGAGGCCAGGAGTTCAAGACCAGCCTGGTCAAGTTGGTACAACCCTTTCACTAACTGGGTGTGGTGGTGCACAACTGTAATTCCAGCAACTCAGGAGACTGAGGCATGAGAATCGCTTGAACCCAGAAGGTGGAGGTTGCAGTGAGCCAAGATTGTTCTACTGCACTCCAGCCTGGGTAATAGAGCTAGACTCTATTTCAAAAACAAACAAACAAACAAACAAACAAAATCAGAACTACTTTTTGACCCAGCAATCCTACTATTCAGTATATATTCCAAAGAATTAAATTGTTCTACCAAAAAGGCACATGGACTCATACATTCATTGCAGCACTATTCAGAATAGTAAAGACATGGGGTCAACCTAGGTGCCATCAATGATGAACTGTATAAAGAAAATATGGTACATATACACGATTGAATACGTATGCAGCCATAAAAATGAACAAAATTCTGTTCTTTGCAGCAACATGGATTCACCTGGAGGCCATTATCTTAAGCAAATTAACACAGGAACAGAAAATCAAATACCACCTTCTTACTTATAAGTAGCAGCTAAACAATGGATTCTCATGGCCATAAAGATGGCAGCAACAGACACTGGATTACTAGAGGGAGGATGCACGAAGGGGGTAAGTGTTGAAAACATAACTATTGGGTACTGTGCTCACTATCTCGGTGATGGAACCATTTATACCTTCAATGTCACCATCACACAATATACCTAGGTAACAAGCTGACCATGTACCCTCTCAATCTAAAATAAAGTTTGAAATTATAAAATTAAAAAATTTTTAAGCCCAGTATTTTGGAAGGCTGAGGCAGGTGGATCACCTGACGTCAGGAGTTCAAAACCAGCCTGGCCAACATGGCGAAACCCCATCTCTACTAAAAAATACAAAAATTATCTGAGCGTGGCAGCAGGTACCTGTAATCCCAGCTACTAGAGAGGCTAAGGCAGGAGAACCGCTTGAACCTGGAAGGCGGAGGTTGCAGTGAGCCGTGGTCACACCACTGCACTCTAGCCTGGGCTACAGAGAGAAATTCCATTAAAAAATAAATAAATAAATAAAAAATAAATCTAATACCTGTCAGGTTCATTGCATTTGTGCAGACTGAATTAATATTGGTATTAATTAATATGTTATGAATAAGCTTGACAGACTTGAAAATAACAGAAAATGCATTTAGTACACTAACCTACCAAACATCATAGCTTAGCCTAACCTATTTGAAACATGGTTAGAACATATACATTAGCATTAGGTTGGGCAAAATCACCTAACAAAAATCTTATTTTATAATAAAGTGTTGAGTATCTCATGTAATTTATTGAATGTTGTACTGAAAATAAAAAATAAAATAGTTGTACGGGTATTTGACCTACAGTTTCTACCAAATGTGTATTGCTTTCACATCATTCTAAAATCAAAAAAAAATCTTAAGTTGAAATGTTGTTAAGTCAGGTAATATTTGTACTTATGTATAAATTTCCAAAACATGTACAAGTACTATAGGCTGAAAAAGGCAAAGTGCTGATGAAATGTAATTTTAAGATACTTAAATAAATGAAGAAATACGCTGAATTTATGGATCAAAACTAAATATTCTGCTTTCAATTCTCCCCAAAGTGATCTAAACATTTAATACAATTACAATCGAAGTCCTAGCAGAACTTCTTTTTTTATAGAAATAAACAAGAGAGTTCAAGATTTATATGGAAAGAGTAACAAACTAGTGTACCCAAAACAACATTGAAAAATAAAAATAAAGTTGAAAGACTCACATTACAAAATATCCAGAAAATATAAAGGTGCAATGGTCAGAACAGTATGCTATTGGAAAAAGGATATGAATGCACATCAGTGGAACAGTACTGAGAGTGCAGAAACACCCACATATGTCGTCAGTTGATGTAAAACAATAGTGCAAGGGAAACTCAAAAGGAAAGTTTGTTCTTTTCAACAAATTGTGCTGACACACACATATATGTAAAAGAATTAATTTCAAGATATACTTCACAACTAGTACAAATTTAACTAAATTTGATCATAGGCACAGATAAAAAATTTAAAACTCTAAGATATTTAGAAGAAAATATAGAATAATATCTTTAAGCCATGGTTAGCTACAGAGTCCTCTGACACGAAAAAACATGTGACACCTCCCCCCCAAAAAAAACTTGCTAATTTTCATTTTATCAAAATTAGAACTTTTTGCTCTTCAAAATATATTATTAAGAAAATGATAGCTGGGCCCCCCAGGCACAGTGGCTCACATCTGTAATCTCAGCACTTTGGAAGGCCGAGGCGGGCAGATCACCTAAGCCCAGGAGTTCAAGACCAGCCTAGGAAACATAGCAAAACCTCATCTCTGCAAAAAAATACAAAACTAGTGGGGCATGGTATTGTGCGCCTATAGTTCCAGCTACTGGAGGGGCCTGAAGAGGGAGGATTCCTTGTGCCCAGAAGGCAGAGGTTGCAGTGAGCCATGATCCCGTGAGCCTGCTGCTTCAATCCAGCCTCGGCAACTGAGCAAGACGCTGTCTCAACAAACAAACAAAGAAAATAAAAAGACAAGCCGCAGAATGAGAGAAAATATTTGCAAACCCATTTGACAGCATCCCTCCATAGGAAGAAGAGTTGAGTAAATATTTACCAAAGAAGATAAATGGATGTCAAATAAGCACATAAAAATATGCTCAACCTCATTATTAAGTAAATGCAAATTGAACCATAATTAGAATTGCTAAATTAAAAAAAATTCTGACAATACTAGGTGCTGATTAGGGTGCAGGACTACTTAAGCTTTCACACATTGCTGATGATCATTTAAAATGATAGAGATATTTTGGAAAATAGTTTGGCAGTCCTTGTAACAGTTATCATACATTTACCATATGACCCAGCAATCCCACTTGTAGGTATTTTTTATACAAAAACCTGTGCATGAATGGTTTTTTTAAAGAGATATTTTATTTATAATACCCCAAACTGGAAACAACTAAGACATCTTTTACATGCATGGATTAACTATGAAACATCCATGTAATCAGATAATATTCCACAAAAAAGGTATAATTTAATTCATTTAATCTCACAGAAACATGGATGAATCTCCATGCATTATTGTTAGTGAAAGAAGCCTATTTCAAAAGTATACATTGTCTATCATTGTATTTATATGATATTCTTTTAAAGTTGAGCTATAACTTTAGGAAGCAGGTTTGTATTTACTGGATATTTTGTGTGAACGGAGGTATTGTCTACAACAGGGAAAAAGATAATTGTGATAGAAATGTTCTATATTTTGACTGTAACTGTGGTTATATAATTGTCACTTTTTTCAAAACTTATGGAAGTGTACACTTAAGTTGATTATTTTTACTCTATGTAAATTATACCTTAATTTATAAAATGGCAATAAACAACATTTTTTTGAAAATTTTTGGTCCAAATGTTTTTGTCTTTTTCACCAACTTGTTGTAGTTGTCATTTTTAAAAGTTTTCAGCATCTAATTACTATTTCAAATGATAGCATTTTAGCCACCTCCAGATGCTATAATGTTCCTTTTGTGTTATCTTTTGAAGTCTCGGCTCCTTCATGTTTTGCTGTCCTCTTGTCTCATGTTGTTTGTTTGTTTGTTTGTTGTCCTTTCTCCTTCTTATTTCTTCTGCCTGGGTAATGTCCTTGTTTCTCTTGTTTCCTAACATAGATAAAATCTTATCATTGAATCACTGATGGCATGTCTTTTTCATTTTTCTGATATTTCTGCAAATTGGAGGCATTCTAAGATCATACCTTTTTTAGCAAATAAACTCCTCAAGTCAATGTCTATTATCACATACAATTATTAATAAGTGAATTTCTCTACCCTTTCTTTCTGCAACTTGTTCAATGTATTTTTTACACTCTCTCACTCTCTCTTTATCTCTCCTTTTCACTCTCTGTGTGGGTGTGTGAAATAAAATCTTCATTAAATTTTCATTTGATAATTTTCACTATGCTGAGATCTTTTAATAACAATTTTGTCAATAGAAACCTTAGCTCTCTTTTCAGGTTAATGTGTCCTAAACATTTCTGAATGTATCTATCTTCTTATCCAAACTCACTGATAAATAGATCAGAGAGAGAGACAAGCAGAGTTCTATCCTACTCCACTCCAGACCTCCTAGCGTGTTTGATTGTTTTGATTTACTTATTCAACTCACCAGAGGTAAAAAATACTGTGTCATTTTCTTCTCTCTGCACAAGGATATGGTTGGTTTGGGAAATAAATAATAACAAGTTTAGGAAAACTCATAAAATTTATCTGCATATCACGTCAGAATATCCTTCTGCAAATAAAAAATATTTTGAAAAGCTTTGATAGATACACCATATCTACATTACACTTCAGATCTATCATTCTTGTCTATGGAGAAATGGGGAAAAAAGAATCATTCTGGTTATTCTCCATTTGTCTCTCCAGGCCTATTCTCAGCTCTTCTTCTACATCCTTCTGTATACATCAGGAGGCTACCCTGGATGAACTACAACACCTCCACAGATCTTACCCTTCACAACTTGGCTAAGTTGTCTTTAACAAGTACGGAGCAAGACAAGAAGAAATTTATGAGAAGTGGAGTACAAATTCAGAAGAAAGCAGAAAGTTTG
The DNA here is from genome assembly GCF_009828535.3 of Hylobates moloch. Taxonomy (NCBI): domain Eukaryota; kingdom Metazoa; phylum Chordata; class Mammalia; order Primates; family Hylobatidae; genus Hylobates; species Hylobates moloch. The sequence continues at coordinate 92,241,363 of NW_026652284.1, forward strand.
ACTTGATGGTTGATTAAATTTCCTGAAATTCTCCGGAAGGAGAGAAGATACTTCACTATCCACAATAGGGCTCAACCCACAACTAGAAGCAAAGCGACCCACTATTGAAAAGGTGAGAAGGTCAGATCAAGAAGCAAAGGCTATAATTACAAAACCACTTAAAGGTAATAACCTCAATGATTTCAAATATCCAGGTACTTAAAAATGTTAGTTAACATTTCAGTATGTCCCTGTATTTTAGCATAAGAATAATAGGAGCTATCATTTATTTAACCTTTGCATTGTGTCGTGTTTTTAATATAAGTATCACCTGTAAGCCTATCACAGTCATAGAAGTTCTGTATTACTATATGAATTTTTCAGAGAATGACACAAAAATGCAGAATACATAATAAACTGTCCACAATCACATGGCTAATAAGTACTACAGCTAATCCCCAAATCCCACCATGATTCCAAAACCAGTTTTCTTTCTGTTTTCTCACTCTGCAATTTCAGCTAGGGTCCTTTCTTTCAAAATTGGGTCACAAACTGTGGACACTTTGGACACAAACCTAGTGGGATATGCATTTAATAAAAATCTAAATTAGGACTATGATTTATTAATGTTATTTAATGTAATAATTGCATCCTTTATAGATCTTTATAATTTGTCAAGAATCAATTTCAACAAGAGACTAAACATGCTACACAGAAATTTTCTGAGTTCCTTTCAGGGATCTACAAGTCTTTTTCACTTGACTATAGCCTGCCTTCCAACTATCTTATGAACTTCAGGAAAAAGAAGAAAAATGCCACTTTCTTCCTTTGGACACTAACGAATATGTCTAACCACAGTATTATTCACACAGTGGGTAACCAACTTATTTTGCTAACTGACTGAAAGATTATAGTATTGTATAATAAAGTTTCCTTTTCTTCAAAGGGAGTAAAGTGAAAGAATGCCTAAAATTTCTCACAAAATTTTCAAATAAAACCTGTTTAGTAATGACAATTAGTAATAGAAATCATTAGTTATAGCATGATGCAGGGAATACTAATGAAGGCAAAGCGTATTTTGACTAATCTGCTTTCTGAAACATTCTTGGTAATAAGTGTTAGAATGTGGTCAAAGTCATTTTTCTTTTTTGAAATAGAAAGGTAATTCTAATGCTTATAAAAGAAAGCTTTGTGGTCTGCCAGGAATTTTAATTTCTAAGCTGTCAACATTTTAGTACTTATATCTGATAACTGCTGTGATAATGCACGCTCGTCTTGTATCAGTTGCTTGCTCTTCCACAAGTCAAAAGTGAAATATGGGTAACAATAATGTGAAAAACACAATGCAACTTTGAACTTTGATGCAATTTCAATGTTATCAAGTTATGTAAAATTGACATATGGATGACAATGTTACATATTTCCACATCTGATAGTGTTTTGCTGAAATGTGGTTTTTGTATGAAAAGGAAATAGAAAGTGAAGTAGTTTCATTTAATTGAATAACTGGTATCAGTGGTGCTCCAGTTTTTGACATGAAAGAAAAGTGGAAATGTTTTTCTACCTTTAGAGACACTGACAAAATAGAGAATGGGAATGAAATACAGAATACAGTTTGTAGATCCTTGAGAAGACTTAAGCCACCAAAACTCATCTCACTAACAAAATCAGGCAAAAGTAATGGATAAAAGGGCAGACAGAGGAAACAACAACATACATATTTGAAAGCTATTTGGCATATTTGGTTATGTTCAATTTGGTTTACGATCATGGAAACTTTGATTTGTTTTGATAATTCCGACATAGGGAACAACAAAAAAGGAATTAGTAAATCTTATAGTAAGGGAGAAACTCTTTAAAGTGATCTGGGGTAGGATAAAGAGGGTAGGGGCTCAAACAGAAATACTATCAGAAAGTAACCTTGGTTAAGTATGGGATCCTCATGTTATGTGATATTTTACAATCATTTAACAGCACTGGCTACTCTGCTTCAAGGCAGAAAAACTTTTAAACAGATGTCCTGGAAATAAGGGAGAGGAAAACTAATAACTAATAAAACTAATAAAAATAAGGGAGAGGAAAACTAATGAGTCAGCATCCCTATTTTCATGAAGTGCAGAAAGAGTCTGCAGGAGCGCCAGTCTCATTAACAAAGATGAGACTTGGGATATCTTACTTAGATAACCTGGAATGTTGCTCACTCTAAAGTCGCAGGTCAGAAATGACTTTCAATTCTAGAATAAGATAAAGAGAACAAACGTTTAAAATTCAGAGGTGAATCTAGGTTTGCATTATTGCAACAAAGTGAAATAGTCAAAACACAACCTCTTCCATAGTCCATAAATAAGTCTATGTAAATAAGTCTGTAAATCGTCTATAAATATTTGACCAAATACTATCCTTCATGTACTCCTGAATGTTTACTGTGCAAATACAGTACCACTCACCAAACAAATTAACACACTTCAACATTTCACTCCTTATGCCTTCAACATGTTTTTACCCTTCCAACTGGAATTCGTTTCCCCTAGTCATTTGCTTAGAGGATTTATAATTTTCTGTTTACACTTAGATCCAAAAAGGCTGCCAAAGAATCTAATTTCTTTCTCTTACAAAAACATTAAAACTCAAGAATTGACAAGTCTGTCAATCGTACCAATACTACAACTTAAACATACTTTTATTATATAATTTTGTTACTCATGTTTTTAAATCCAGTGCTTTGCACGCTCTCTGACATAGTTAATAACTATTCATTAAATAACTAAATATTTACTGTCTTGAAATTTTGTTCTCAGTATATGGTCTTTAAATTTTATTACTTATACACAGGAAATTCACAATTAAATTTTATTTTGCATTATAATTTAAATAGGAGTCAGATCGTGTTAGTGGAAGCATATAGCTTTAATTTTTTAATTTTGGAATTTAAAGTCACTGTGTTGTGGTTTAATATGTTACTCATACTTCTGTATTTACTATAAATTGGTGATTGAATCTAGGCAAAATACAAGTTAGATATTTTGGTAAGACTATTTTGTGATCTTCCATCAGTAGACTAATAATGTCAGGCTGTCTCTCTTTTTTATACTGGTTAAAACTATTAACGCTATTAATATCTTTCTGCCTTTGAGGTGGTTTGGCTGATTTGAGAATGCTTTAATTTTACTATGATATGTTAAAGTGTGTTTTTGTGTGTGTCACTTATGCTGTGGTTTATTGGTCTTAAGAATGTGAGATTTGATGTTCTTATCAATTCTTCAATATTCTTAACCACAACCACCTATAACTTGGTCTTTCTTGTTTCATTCTTATCTCCTTCTGGTAATTAATTAGAGTTTTTTGATTTTCTAAAAAATTCTGTTCTCTGTATCTCTTAACCTCTTAATATAATATCCTATTTCTTTATCTTTATGTGCTCCATTCTCTCTTTTGTCAATGTAATTGGCTGACCCATTTATTAAACTTTTACAGTCCTTTTTTCTTTATTATTTTTATACATTTTCAAATCAGCCCACTTGTTTTATTGTGTCTTGCCTCTAATTTAAATTTTCAATTTCTTCTTTTATTTGTAGTAATTTTTTAAACACATGTATATTATATTCTCATTGTGATGTATACAAATTCAGCATTCTTTGCTGTTGCTTTTTAAAAATATCTTATATGTTGATCTGTTTCTCTGTTGCTTTTTTGTGAGCTTATATTCCTTATAACTACATTATAGGAAATATTTGATGTCATATTTTATAGCTTTACCCAAAAGCTTTTCCTTTTTTTTTTTTTTTTGCCAGGTGCTAGAAAATTGCTAAAAACCCTAGAACATTTTAGCCTAAATTTTTAAATGGAGTTTTTGAACCACATAGGTGCTACTATTTCAGCCTTTCCTCTGTGGGAGGCAGTATTCTGGCAAGATTTCTCAAGGAGAGTCATAATACCATCTTCTAGCCCCATTCCTTCATGCTTCAAATCTATAGCAGGCAAGAGTCTGAATAATGTCTCACTCTAACTGTGCTTTATTCTAGATTTTTCACAGCGAATGTGTTGCCTGTTACAGCTTCCAGCTTCAGGAAGTGGCTTCTTGCAACGTGCATACAAAATTACAAATTCCAAGTCACCAGAGGGTTGACAGATGCCCTGTGGCCACATTTAGAGGTGCCCCAGCTCTCTGGATTCATATTTTATACTTGTTTCTGGTTTGCGAAGATTTATCTTAGTTTCCTGTTAGTTTACTCATGCATTTTAAATGTGAGAATTAGCTCATGTTTTGTATGTTTGTTTTTTTTTAACTTTTTGGTGTTCTCCCTATACCAAATATGCAATTTTGTGAGAAACAATGTACACATTTTAACTAATTTACCTGAAAAAAATATGACTCCAAAAAGTCAAATATGTATCATCTTTTAATATGTAATATAATCAAAGAGTATATTGTTTGGTATAATTTTGAGCTACTCACTGTAGAACTGAAATTGTTCCTTGTCTCCCAGATAACAGCTTGTATTCAAATTGATTGGTTCTATCCAGTCAACCATTTACTTACATTTATTTGGCATCACCACAAACTCCTAATTTTGTAGACTAATCAATTCATAGTACTAATTCAATCTGATTATGCACTTCCAATAAGCAAATGAGGATATTTATCATTATTAATTTTAATGAATGAGATTTACTTTCATCTGCTGTAAATGTAAACATGCCTCCTGATAAGAAACAATTTCCCAAAAAGATGCTTCTATGTAAAATTATAATAAAAACAACCATACCACTGAATAGATGATTTCTCCAAAACTTGTGTAATTAACAACAGATAACAAATATTTGTTTGTTTTTATTAAATAAGTCTTTTGTTTATGTTTTATTGATGGTAAGAATCTTTATATTTAAATTTTAGTGACTTTTTTTCTTATTAGCAATACAAAAATCAACATTGATTTTTTTTTTCTTTTTAAATAAGCATGTCATTTGGAAATAATAACATGCTTAACGTTCCAGGATAATTGGTTCTGATGTTCTCTTTATTCTATTCCTGAGGCAATGAACACTTTTAATGGGTCAACAATGGAAGTAAAATGCAGAGTGAGTATAAAACCATGAAACAGTTAAGCTGAGATTAAAATATTCCTTTGTATTTTAAAAATATATATTGATTCAGCTTTTCCTTTATTAAATACCTTTTTTGCCCATCATCATTATAAAGCATGACTATCAATATCACTTACACAAAAAATGAAATAATACTAACCTACTTGATTATGGTTTTAATAAAACAAATTATGTTTAATAAAACATGAGGCTTAGCAAGCTTATCTCTAAAAAATGTGAAACTTACTTTAAAAAATGTAGAACTTTTTTTGTCCCATAAGGTACCTCTCATATTTCTGCTGAATTATTGTTCTTCAAGCTCACCATGAAGAAAAAAAGGTATGTTCCTAATAAGTTTTGGTATCAGTAATACATGACAGAATTTTAGTTAATAAATTTGCTGGTGGTGCTTCAATTTATGTGTCTATATAAAGGCAAGTTTTGGGCCCAACTATGTCTGGCTCATACAGATACTTCCTGAATGAGTAAGAAAAAAAAGCATTAATTTTAAATTACAAAATTTGGCATCAATCAGATACATGAAAGAAACTAGATTAAGTCTCATGACCCCTTTTCTTTAGTTTTTAGAATATTTACAATGCATAAGACAATCGCGATGGAGATCGGCAAGGGAGAAGAGACACAAAGGCTACAAGAGGAAGAAAATTGAGTATCTGAGCAAATTGAGTATCTAAGCTCACTATCAGGTACTAAATCATTGTGGGGCTATATAATTTGGGGTTCAACATGAAACTAAGTAAAAAACGATCGAGTCTCCCTATTATATGGGCTAGATTTTCAAAAAACAACCTTTATGAGTAAACTTCATGAAGTATAACAGTGAAATCCCTGGGTAGATATATTTTTTCAAACACACACACACACACACACACACACACATATTTTCACACACATACATATATATGTGTATATATACATATATATTTTTTAACACACATACATATGTATATATATCTGGAATTTAAAACTACATTTCTTTTTCGATCTTTTCCTATTATTTACAATGTTGTGGCAATAAAATTTGAATACATGTCTTTGCACACACACATTCATACATCTGTATAATTGCTTTCCAGAAATGAAACTACGAAACTGCCTAATACTGAAGACAATTTAAATACAATGTAGTTTTCCTTTCTAACATGTGTGCTTCTTTAATATTTTTCTTTACCTTACTTAGAAATGGACACATTAAAATAATTTTTTGTTTTGAAATATGAGCTCTAACAAAATCTTTTGATTTATTTCCACTACTTAGAATATGAAATTTCTGCATTGTGAAATTTAAAAAATTTTAAACCACATTTTAGATGAAAACAGTTTGGGTTTTTGTTTCCAGGAAACACATATTGAATATGACTTGTTTAGCACTCAAATGAGTGACTCACGCATTATGGCATTATTTCTACATATAACTACAGAAAGACACAGGTGGCTCATGAAAAGTACAAAAACATCCTAGAGCTTATAATGCAAATGTTAAAAAAAACGTTTTCACAAAAGGAATGGTCACTTTTTGTTGGTTTTGCAATAAATAAATAAATAAATAAGAGAAAAAGCAAACAACCTTAAATCAAATTTATAATTCATGTCTTATTGAAATTGTCCTAGCCTTGAATGAGTGTGTTTATTTATACTTTAAGTTCTAGGGTACATGTGCACAATGTACAGGTTTGTTACATATGTATACATGTGCCATGTTGGTGTGCTGCACCCATTAACTCATCATTTACGTTAGGTATATCTCCTAATGCTATCCCTCCAGACACAGGAAGGGGAACATCACACACTGAGTGTGTTTATTTCAAGTATATGTATATCTCAATCATCCTCTGTTCCAGCTCTCCTGCCTAGGATGTTGATAAGTTTTACACGAATTGACCTATCTGGGACCCTCATTCCACACACTTAATCCATAGATGTGTCTCCTTGACAATTCCATATATCTCTTGTATGCTTGTTTTTCTTGTTTTAGGTGACTTTCCTAAACTTGACAATTAACATACCTCATTTTCAGAATCAAATGTCCTTCTGTCTGGTCAGTTATCATGTCTAAAACATTGTCTATCTCATTCCTCAAGAACTACTGATTCTTGGCTGAGAGTGATGGCTCATGCCTGTAATCCTAGCACTTTGGGAGGCCTGGACGGGCAGATCACCTGAGGTCAGGAGTTCGAGACCAGCCTGGCCTACATGGTGAAATCTCGTTTCTACTAAAAATACAAAAAAATTAGCCAGGAGTGGTAGTGCATGCCTGTAGTCCCAGCTACTCAGGAGGCTGATGTGGGAGAATTACTTGAACCTGGGAGACGGAGGTTGCTGTGAGCCAAGATCGCACCACAGCCTGGGAGACAGAGCAAGACTCCATCTCAAAAACAAAAACGAAAACAAAACAAAACAAAAAACAAACAACAAAAGAATAAAAACAAAAGAATTACTGATTCTAACATAATATATATTAATATTAATAGAATTTGCTTTTTTAAAAATGGTTTTACATAAATGAAAAAAATTAATGAAAATGCAAACAAAGGAAAGATAACTTACGTTCATGGGATTGAAAGAATTAATATTGTTAAAATTTCCATTCTCCCCCAAATGATCTACAGGTTTACAATTCCTATAAAAATTCCAATGACAATTTTTACAGAAATAAGAAAAACAATCATAAAATTCATATGGAACCACAAAAGACCCTGAATCCCTGAATAGCCAAAAAATTCTTGAGGGGAAAATAAAGCTGGAGACATCACACCACCTGATTTTAAAATATATTACAAGGATATATTAATTAAAACATCATGATACTGGCATAAAAATAGACAAATAGGCCAATGGAGTAGAATAGAGACACCCAAAATAAATCCACACATTTACAGCAAATTGACTTTTAAAAAAAATACAAAGAACACACAATGGGAATGGGCAATGTCTTCAATAAATGGTGTTGAGGAAACTGGATATCAACATGCAGATGAATGAAATGAGTGCCTTATCATATATCATACAAATATCAACTTGAATTAATGACTTAAACAGAAGAAAGAAATCTTAAGGGAGAAAAAAAGCTGGAACACCACACCACCTGACTTTAAAATACATTATTAAGGTATACTAATGAAAACATTATGACACTGACATAAAAGCAGAAATACAGACAAATGGAATGGCATAGAGAGCCCAAAAATAAATAAACATATTTACAGTCAATTGACTTTTTTATTTTATTTTTTTGAGACAGGATCTTGCTCTGTCACCCAGACTGGAGTGCAGCGGCACAATCTCAGCTCACTGCAGCCTCCCCCTCTTGGGTTCAAGTGATTCTCCCATGTCAGCTTCCCAGGTAGCTGGGACTATAGGCACAAGCTCCACTCCTTGCTAATTTTTTTGTATTTTTAGTAGAGATGGGCCAAGTTGGTCTCAAACTCCTGAATTCAGGTGATACGCTCACCTCAGCCTTCCAAAGTGCTGGAATTACATGTGTCAGCCACCATGCTCAGACACAGTCAATTGACACTTGAAAAGGATACCAAGAACACGCAATGTGAATGTGGACTGTGAAACTACTAGAAGATAACATAGGTGAGAAGTTCTATTACATTGGTCTGGACAATGATTTTTTTGGATATGATTCCAAAAATATGGGGGAAATTTTTTCATCAAACTAAAAAGCTTTTGCACAACTAAGGAAACAGTCAAGTGGAAAGGTAACCTATGGAATGAAAGAAAATATTTACAAACCATATATCTGATAAGAGGTTAATATCCAAAATATATAAAGAACTGAAACAACTCAGCCAGAAAACAAATAACCTAATTAATAAATGGACAAATGACCTAAAAGACGTTTCTCAAAAGAAGACATATGGGCCGGGCGCGGTGGCTCACGCTTGTAATCCCAGCACTTTGGGAGGCCGAGGCAGGCGGATCACGAGGTCAGGAGATCGAGACCACGGTGAAACCCCATCTCTACTAAAAATACAAAAAATTAGCCGGGCGTGGTGGCGGGCGCCTGTAGTCCCAGCTACTCGGAGAGGCTGAGGCAGGAGAATGGCGTGAACCTGGGAGGCGGAGCTTGCAGTGAGCCGTGACTGCCCCACTGCCCCCCAGCCGGGCGGAAAGGGGGAGACCCGGCCCCAAAAAAAAAAAAAAAAAAAAAAAAAAAAAGAAGACATATGAATGGCCAACAGGCATGTGAAAAAATGCTCAACATCACTAATCATTAAGGAAAGGCAAATTAAAACCAAAATAAGATATCACCTCACACCTGTTAGAATGGCTGTCATCAAAAAGACAAAATATATCCAGGGTTGGCAGGAATGTAAAGGAAAGGAAACTTGTGTACACTGTTGACAGGAATGTAAATTAGTATAGCTATTATGAAAAACAGTATGAAAGTGTCTCAAAAAATTAAAAGTAAGGCTACCACATGATCCAGCAATCCCACCACTAGGTATATATTCAAAGGACATGAAATAAGTATGTCAAAGAGAAATCTGCATTCTCATGTGCACTGCAGCATTATTCATAATAGCCAATATATGGAATCAACCTAAGTGTCCATCAACAGATAAATAGATAAATAAAACATGGTATATGAGGGTCTTCAAAAAGTTCAAGGGAAATGCATAGTATGACCAAAACTATGCATGAATTTCCATTTTTACACCAAAATATACTAGTACTAACTTGTTATAACATGTCTGAACAGGATCTAGTTTGAGGCACTAAGAAGAATAAAACATCAGTTTGAAAGAGCCCTCATCAGAGTGACATAAATTTTGCTAAAATTAAAGCAAGAACAAACATCAAATTTATGATGAATCTTGGGTGAAAGAATGTGAAGTCACTGATGCTTTACAAAAAATTTATGAGGTAAATGCCCCCAAAGAAATCAGCAGTTTATAAACGGATAACTTATATTAAAAGGGGTAAAACAATGTTGACAATGAAGCCTGCAGTAGCAGACCATCCACTTCAATTTGTGAGGAAAAAATCGAAGAATACCCTGATCCTCTTCAATTCATGCCCTAACTGAAAAAGACCAATCATTAACAGTAGAAACAATAGACAATACAAAGATGTCTCAATTGGTTCAGCTTACTCAATTTTGACTGAAAAATCAAAGTTGAGCAAAGTTTTTACTCCATGAGTGCCAAACCACTGTGCCCAGATCAGCTGCAAACAAGAGAACTTTCAATGGAAATTTTAAACAATTGGGATCAAGACTCTGAAGCATTTCTTCAAAAAATTGGAATAGGAGATAAAACATGGCTTTACCATTACAATCCTGAAGACAAAGCACAATCAAAGCAATGGCTACCAAGAGGTAGAAGTAGTCCAGTCAAAGCAAAAGCTGACTTGTCAAGAGAAAAGGTCATGGAAACAATTTTCTGGGATGCTCAAGGCACTTCCCTTGGTAAGTTTCTGAAGGGTCAAAGAATGAAAACACCTGCTTAAGTTAGCCAAAGCTTTGGCAGAAAAAAATGCTTGTGAAAACTTCACTTGAAAGTCTTTTTACACCACAACAAAGCTCCTGCTCATTTCTCATCAAACAAGGGCAATTTTGCAAAAATTTTGATAGGAAATCATTAGATGTCCACTTTACAGTCCTCACTTGGCTTTTTCCAAATTCTCTTTGTTTCCTAATCTTAAAAAATCCTTAGAGGGCACTCATTTTTCTTCAGTTAGTAATCTAAAAAGGACTGCATTCCATTATGTTTAAATTCAAAGGACCATCATTTCTTTAACGATGAAGTACATGGCTGTTATCACTGCTTACAAAAGTGTCTTGACTTTACAGAGCTTATGTTGAATACTACAGTTTATTTTTTTAGCTTCTAGCATATAATTCCATTTTTCTACTAACTTCCTGAAGTCTCCTTGTAAATACACAATGGAATACTATACAGAATTATAAAGGGAAGAAATCCTATTGTGTGTGACAATAGCAGGGAACCTGAAAGACATTATGTTAACTGAAATAAACCATGGACAGAAATACAAATACATGATCTCATATATATATGAAATATTAAAAAGTTGAATTCATAAAAGCAGAGAGGAGAATGGTGGTTACCAGGAGCATGATGGGAAGGGTGGGGAATGAAGAGATGTTGGTTAAAAAATACAAAACTTTCAGTTAGGAGAAATAAGTTCAAGAGATCTATTGTATAACATGATGATTACAGTTAATGACAATGTATTGTATCATTACAAATTGTTAAGGGAGTAGATTTTAAGTGTGCTTTCATCATAAATAAATGATAAATATGGCAGGTAATGCATATGTCAATTAGCTTGATTTTTTTTTTTTTCCAAGACAGAGTCTTGCTCTGTCACCCAGGCTGGAGTGCAGTGGTGTTATCTCGGCTCACTGCATCTCTGTTTTCCGGGTTCAAGCAATTCTCCTGCCTCAGTCTCCCAAGTAGCTGGGACTACAGGCACCAGCCACCACACCTGGCTAATTTTTGTATGTTTAATAGAGACAGGGTTTCACCGTGTTGGCCAAGCTGGTCTCGAACTCCTGACCTTGTGATCCTCCAGCCTCGGCCTCCCAGAGTGCTGAGATTACAGGCATGAACCACCACACCCGGCAAATAATTTTTAATAATGAACAATTGCAAGGTGAAGAGACAAGATCCTGCTTATCAAATATTAAGTATACAATACAGTATTGTTAACTAAGATATATTAATATTAGTCATCATTTGGTAATCATTTCACAGTGTATTATGTATATCAAATCATTACATTGTATGCCTTAAATATATACAATTTTTATTCATTAATTATACCTTAATAAAGCTGAAGTTTAAAAAAGGTTTAGTAGAATTGTCACAGCATATTGATAGTCTGGATAATTAATAATAATGATATCTTCTACCATCTAGCAATTTCTAATTTTATGGAGACACCACTGAACTAAAGTTGATGAATCCTGGGTTCTAGTCTGTCCTCCACCTTAGAAAAACCGTATAATAAAAAGCAAGACAGATAAGCTTTCTAGACATTTAGGCCTGTGAAATGCTGAGTACATTTTAATCTACCTACATCCTAAGCTAACTGGAGAAGTTAAATACGAATAATCTTTGTATTAGGTAATGCAAGCACTTTCCTTAGCACCTGATGGATATTTGTTGAGTGGGAAGAAAACATAATTTTTTATCCCTTTTTTTTAAATTTAAGACTCAAAGTTTGAATGATTTATATAACATATTGAATCAGAACAAGACCCCATATTTCTGACTTCTACACTCTTTTGGACTTCCTTTAACCAAGGAACCAAACAAATTACCATTAGGTTATATTTAATGATGACAATGATAACAGCTAAACTTTACACTTTGTGGAGATTTGCTTTAGAGTTATATGAAAGTGTTTAAACGTCTCATTACCTTATGGATATATATATATGGATATATATATATGGATATATATATATGGATATATATATGGATATATATATGGATATATATATATGGATATATATATATGGATATATATATATTATTGACTAAGACAGTGAAGGTTTTTAAAAGTATCTCTAAGAAGTGAAAATATTTTCATTCATTCTGAGTTTTGTCTGTAGAAAGATTCTGAAGCATTGGCATGATTCTATCAGTGCCTTTCCTCATAGAGGTGACAAACAGGCTTTTAAAAATCATCTTTTAAAGGCAGCTGTACAGTGAAGGAAAGGTATCATTTGCCCTTCCACATTAAAATCCTGTCCCTTTCCTCTTCATATGGCAAACACTGACCCAGATGCTGAGCTGTGAGCCTCAGTTCCCCACAGCAGCAGCTGGTGCCTTGGCAGCCTCATTAAGTAGCTGAACTGGCCCCCTTTAATATCATCTACAAGTCTAGAGTGTCATTATGCTAATAGCTGTTCTGGGATCTTATGCCCTTCTGCTTAACTTGTCCTCTTGACTGATATACTTCCACAGATTTTGTTAGTTTTATTAATGTATTAATTAGGCAATTATCATTTGGTTCTTGCCCACGTGAAAAAGTATCCACAGAAAAATAAAATCTATAATTACTTTCCATCTTAATTCATTGTGAGGTAAGAGTGCTTTTAAAAATCTACATATGAAAAAGGTGTTTTCCAACCACCAATTTCCAAACCAAAAAGGAATGCAATTATATATAGCAGTAATCATTGGATCAATCTCTTCCTAAAGAAAGTCACAACCTTTAGCCTCAGGAAAAGAGGATCTACCATATTAATCTATTGGCATTTTCCTTCCTGTTTCATTGATTCACATGTCTGTGAATTCACAACACTTAGGACAAAAATAAAAAACATATAAACCAATCAATACATTGTTTATTCATGTGGCTCTAAACAATAATCTAAATAAATTAACAAATGTACCCATCCAATGGCTAAAAGTACATATTGAAAAAAATAAAAACAGAAACTGAGCAAGAGAATATTTCATTTACTTAATAAAAGAGATATTTAAATAGCTCCTTTGTAAAGTGTAAGCCAACTCTCTTTGCTCTTTTTCTCAGATCTTCAATGTATGCTTTTTTATATCACAAGTATGTGCTTTAACATTTCTTTAGTGAGATTCTGCTTGTGAAAAGTGATTTAATACTGAAAATATTTTTGTTTAACCCCAATCTTTGAAAAATTATTTCAAAAGGGGTAGAATTATTGACTTTTTGTTATTTTCTTTTAGCACATTGAAAACAGCATCCTACTGTTTCTGGTTTCCATTGTCAATATTAAAAAGCATGTCGGTCTACCTTTTTTGCTCCTCTTAAAGAAAATAACTATGACAATCTGCTAGTAAATACAATTCACCAAAATATACTTTTGTTTGGGTTATACTCCTGGAGCAGCCTAAGAAAGTTATGCTGATATATTACTTTATAGCACATTACATAGATATAAAAGAGTCATCTAAGGCAAGAGATTTAAAAAGTAGCACATCTTTTATTTGGAAGGTAGTCTAATATATAGTCCTATCCACTGGGCTTTTGAACTGCTGTATCAGTCAAATAAAATATGAACCAGTATGAGAGCTGTTATTGTACACTAAAACTAATTTATTTCTCCCTTGAATATTTTTATATATTTTATGAGCTTATTCATATAAATACAGAATGAGAATAATGCTATAATTTGTTGAGAAAACAGCCATACTGTAGAGTAAGCTTTTCATTTTTCCAAACTTCAGTTAAAGATTTTCTCCTTTTCAATTCTATTCATCTTAAGAAGTCATTTTTACCAAAATAGAAAAAGATGAGATCTATAAAAATATATATCATAGCTATAATATTTTAGAACTTGTTTCTACTCACCAGCTTATTTTTATTTATATCATGATTGTTTTCAGCAGAATACAGAGAGAAAAAAATACTAATGTAAACATCCTAAAATATATTGTGTTTAAAAAAGTAATATTTACATAGACTATGACAGTGTATTTCCAAATTTAATCATTTGGAACATATGTCCAGGGACATTAATCACAAAAATAAAACAATAAAGTATGTCTTTAGATTTACCATACAGGTAGATAAGACTGACATTTTTGTCACCCATGTTAGAATTCTGTGTCTAATGGAATTTTAGACAGGAATTAATTTTTTCACGTGAACTGAACGACACAAATATTCATAAATATGCTCAGAACAGATGAATTATGAAGAACGCAAGCTAAAAGATCTTTATCCTAAATACTTAATAAATATTTCTTAATTATTTTATCCTAGTAACTCTGGGTAAGAAACTTAACATGGCAGGGCATAATGCCATCTAATTATATGCAATTTATCATAAAGTGTTTTAAGACAAAAGTTCACAAAACTACACAGTAAATTACATTGGTTTTCTAGTCACTAGTATGTGAAATACTGTGCAAAAGAGATGTCAAAAACGTTTCTTTTTGCCTCCTACTCTGAAAAATTGTTGCTGACAAGAATTTCAGATAGGAAAGGAATGTGAAGTAAAATGGTAGCAAGTCAGTTCAATAAACCATCAATCATTTAATTTTTTATTTGCTATAAAAATTGCTAATGAATCATTCATTTCCTGATGCAGTTCTCATATGTGACTGTAATTTTAATAAAAGCTACAATTTGTTGTGTATTTTATTTTCTTATTGCAAGAATTGCTAATCAATGAAATAACCAATTTTTTAGAAATGATTTTGTTAACTCAATATCCAAACCAACATGGTAATTAATTTAAAATTATCATGATAATTTCATTCATTTCACCAGAGATCAACTTAGCAAATTTTTTTTTTTTTTTTTTTTTTTTTTTGAGATGGAGTCTCACTCTGTTGCCCGGGCTGGAGGCAGTGGCGAGATCTCGGCTCACTGCAAGCTCGGCTTCCTGGGTTCATGCCATTCTTCTGCCTCAGCCTCCCGAGTAGATGGGACTGCAGGCGCCCACCACTACACCTGGCTATTTTTTTATTTTTTATTTTTTATTTGTTGTATTTTTTGTAGAGATGGGGTTTCACTGTGTTAGCCAGGATGGTCTCAATTTCCTGACCTCGTGATCCACCTGCCTCGGCCTCCCAAAGTGCTGGGATTACAGGAGTGAGCCACCCACCACGCTGGGCGTTCAATTGAGCAAAATTTATGTTACCAAATTCTGGGCAATAAGACTTAAAGCTAGGTCTGGAAGTATGCTTTTTGAAATGGGAGAGAGAAGGGAAAAAAAAGAGAGAGAGAAAGAAATTCGAAGTGGATAGTTTCTTTTAGCCTCTTTTTCCTATGGATATTTTCTTGTAGTATAATCTGAAATGGCTGTAGCCATCTTGAACCAAGAATGGCTTTAAAACAAAATCAAAGCTTCAGAGATAGCAAAGAATAAATATGTAAATAATGTGAGTAATAGACTATGTCTTTAAATCACTGAATTTTACCAATCCTGGTGCCACCACCATTCCTTGGGATTTTTTTAAGGTGAGATTATAAATCTTACTGCTTAAATCACTTTGAGTTGGATTTTCCACTAATGGGAAATGAAATATATGCTAATTTGCTCACCTTACTGGAGAAATGAAGAAGCTATGGACCATAGGAAATAAGGAACGAAGTCAAATCCCCGTAGTTACTGAAGAGGATATTTAGGATGAAAACCTAATATGCCTACATCTAAAGCCTAACCTCATTTTATTACAGCATGGGAACTAACCTATGGCCATAGTGGAAGTTATTTAGGTACACTGAAAACTTCAGCTCCTTTCTGTTACCCTTTATCCCCCGTAATATCACTGTTCACTATTGTCACTTTTTAGAAAGTTTAATTCAGAGAAAACAAACATACATTAAAGTATGTCCTTTTCAGACAATTTTAAAGAGAATGATAAAAACTGGTATGTTAAGTTGTAGGGAATGATTCCTAATGAAAATAGAATTTTGACCCTTAAACAACACAAACATTAGGGGTATTGACCCCCACACAGTCAAAAATCTGCATATATTTTTTGAGTTCCCAAAAACTTAACTACCAGTATCCTACTGTTGACCAGAAGTGTTACTGATAACATAAATAATATTAGTATTAATACATAATCTATTTGTGAAAGAAGAATACTATATATATACCGTATTCATACAATAATCTAGAAAAATGAAAATGTTATTAAGAAAATCATAAGGAAGAGACAACATATTTACTACTCATGAAGTGAAAGTGGATCATCATAAAGGTCGTCATCATCATCTTCACGTTCAGTAGGCTGAGGATGAGGGTGAAGAGGATAGGTTGGTCTTGCCATCTCAAGGTTGGCAGAAGTAGAAGAAATGGAGGATGTAAAGGAGAAGGCAGGAGAGGCAGGCACACACAGTGTAACTTTTATTGAAAAAAATCTATGTGCAAGTGGACCCTAACAATTCAAACCCATTATGTTAATTCTAACTGACACAAAACAGTAAAAGTTTTCTTGTGTATATTTTTGGTTTTCTGCAAAAATACACAGTGCCTCCAATACCAAATGGTTATACTATTAGCTTTAAATATTAAAACAAATTAGTTGGCTTCTTTTAGGTATATATTTTCTCAAAAAGTGATGTGTATTTGTTTAAAAAAACTCAGAAACCTTACTTTTGTTTTAGAGATTCACAAGTATTCAATGAAACATTGATTTTAAATTTTTTAAAACACTCTTCATGGCAAAACAATCATCTCTTCATAATATTCTTTCTATTGTTTCTTTTCTCATCATTCTTAAATAAAGCCTTTGCATATTAAAAGTTATAGGCTTTTGCAGATAGTCATATAATAACATGGGTTTTCTTTTTTTTTTTTTTTCATTTCTTTTTAGCCAGTTGGGAGTAACATGTAGAGCATGTTGACAAAATTATTTAAAGAAGGATTTTCATCGAATTAACTGCTTTTACATTTTTCTCTATTGCACATTATACAATTGCCTGAAGCACATTGCAAAAAAAAGTCCTTTTACATTTAAATGTTACAAATTTCAAGATTAGGATTCAATTATTTTTTAATAATACAGTCATGTGCTGCATAATGATGTTTCAGTCGACAGTAGAATGGATATACAACAGTGGTTTTACTGTACCTTTTTTGGTTTAGATATGTGTAGAGACACAAATACTTATCACTGCATTACAATTGCCTACAGTTTTCTGTACAGTAACATGCCCTACAGGAGCATGTGTGGAAGGAATAGGCTATACCATACACCCCGGGTGTGTTAAAGACTATACCATCAAGGTTTGCACTTAGGTACACTCCATGATGTTCTCAGTGCCAAAATTGCCTAATTGTACAACTCTCAGAACACATTCCCAACGATAAGTGATGCACATATATTTACTGGCTCGGTCTAATAATTTTCCCTTTGTTTTGCTGATATTTTATCCTTTGTTTCCCATCAAAAATTTGTCACATAAAGTAAACAAAATTGCTCTATTTCCTTAATAAGGAAGGTAGAAACTTTCGAAAAAGCATGTTAGCAGGGAAGCAAAAGGATGTGGCTTATAAATTAAAAAAATAGTCTTGAGTCTGCAGGCTGGGATCTTTGAGCACTACATTTATCTCAATGGCTTTTCCTGAAGTTCATATAAATGAGCTTTGTGCTTCACAGACTTTGTTCTCCCCTCCTCTGCTAGCGGATATTACCACTTGGAAGTGTGTGTGTATGTGGTTTTTTTCTTTTCTTTTTTTTGGTTGTGTTTTCTGTGAGATAGTCAGGATAGTCAGGGATCATATATACCTGGGCAGCCTTCTCCTTATCTATATCTTCCCTCTTTGATAATGGCAAAGATGTCCAGGCCTCCTCAAGAAGTAGAAAGATTAACAATTTTTTAATACAAAATGCCTTCTCTAGTTCTTGGATAGTAAGACCTCAATAAGTATTAGTGAATATTGATGATGATAATTATTATCGGTAGCCTTTAATATTTTTTATTATACTTTAAGTTCTGGGATACCTATGCAGAACATGCAGGCTTGTTACATGGGTCTACATGTGTCATCATGGTTTGCTGCACCCATCAACCTGTCATCTACATTAGGTATTTTTCCTAATACTATCCCTCCCCTAGCCCTCCATCCCCCAACAGGCCCCGGTGTGTGATGTTCCCCTCCCTGTGTCCATGTATTCTCATTGTTCAATTCTCACTTATGAGTGAGAACATGTGGTGTTTGGTTTTCTGTTCCACTGTTAGTTTGCTGAGAAAGACAGTTTCCAGCATCATACATGTCCCTGCAAAAGACATGAACTCATCCTTTTTAATGATTGCATAGTATTCCGTGGTATACATGTGTCACATTTCCTTTATCCAGTCTATCATTGATGGGCATTTGGGTTGGTTCCAAGTCTTTGCTATTGTGAACAGTGTCACAAAAAACATATGTGTGCTTGTGTCTTTATAGTAGAATGATTTATAATCCTTCGGGTATATACCCAGTAATGGGATTGCTGGGTCAAATGCTATTTCTGATTCTATATCCTTGAGGAATCGCCACACTGTCTTCCACAATGGTTGAACTAATTTACACTCCCACCAACAGTGTAAAAGTGTTCCTATTTCTCCACATCCTCTCCACCATCTGTTGTTTTCCTGACTTTTTAATGATCGCTATTCTAACTTGCATGACATGGTATCTCATTGTGGTTTTGATTTGCATTTCTCTAATGATCAGTGATGGTGAGCTTTCCTTCATATGTTCGTTGGCTTCATAAATGTCTTCTTTTGAGGAGTATCTGTTCATATCATTTGCCCACTTTTTGATGGGGTTGTTTTTTTCTTGTAAATTTGTTTAAGTTCCTTTTAGATTCTGGATATTAGCCATTTGTCAGATGGACAGATTGCAATATTTTTCTCCCATTCTGTAGGTTGCCTGTTCACTCTGATGATGACAAACTCATAGCCAATATCATACTGAATGGTCAAAAACTGAAAGCATTCTCCTTGAAAACTGGCACAAAACAAGCATGCCCTCTCTCACCACTCCTATTCAACATAGTATTGGAAATTCTGGCTAGGGAATCAGGCAAGAAAAAGAAATAAAGAGTATTCAAATAGGAAGAGAGGAAGTCAAACTGTCTCTGTTTACAAATGACATAACTGTATGTTTAGAAAAACCCATCATCTCAGCCCAAAATCTCCTTAAGCTGATAAGCAATTTCAGCAAAATCTCAGGATACAAAATCAATGTGCAAAAATCACAAGCATTCCTATACACCAATAATAGACAAGCAGAGAGCCAAATCTTGAGTGAACGCCCATTCACAATTGCTACAACAAAAATGAAATGCCTAGGAATACAACTTACAAGGGGTGTGAAGGACCTCTTCAAGGAGAACTAACAAACCACTGCTCAAGGAAATAAGAGAGCACACAAACAAATGGAAAAGCTTTCAATGCTCATGGGTAGGAAGAAT
Source organism: Hylobates moloch (assembly GCF_009828535.3). Taxonomy (NCBI): domain Eukaryota; kingdom Metazoa; phylum Chordata; class Mammalia; order Primates; family Hylobatidae; genus Hylobates; species Hylobates moloch. The sequence goes on from NW_026652284.1 coordinate 92,261,330, forward strand.
CAATATTGTGAAAATGGCCATACTGCCCAAAGTAATTTATAGATTCAATGCTATCCCCATCAAGCTACTATCGACTTTCTTCACAGAATTAGAAAAAAACTACTTTAGGCCGGGCAGAGTGGCTCACGCCTGTAATCCCAGCACTTTGGGAGGCCGAGGCGGGTGGATCACAAGGTCAGGAGATCACAAGGTCAGGAGATCGAGACCATCCTGGCTAACATGGTGAAACCCTGTCTCTACTAAAAATACAAAAAAATTAGCCAGGCGTGGTGGCGAGCACCTGTAGTCCCAGCTACTCTGGAGGCTGAGGCAGGAGAATGGCGTGAACCTGGGAGGCAGAGCTTGCAGTGAGCCGAGATCGCGCCACTGCACTCCAGCCTGGGTGACAGAGCAAGACTCTGTCTAAAAAAAAAAAAAAAAGGACCAAAAAAAAAAAGAAAAAAACTACTTTAAATTTCATATGGAACCAAAAGAGAGCCCATATAGCCAAGACAATCCTAAGGAGAAGAACAAAGCTGGAGGCATCATGCTACCTGACTTCAAACTATACTACAAGACTACAGTAACCAAAACAGCATGGCACTGGTACCAAAATAGATATATAGACCAGTGAAACAGAACAGAGGCCTCAGAAATAACACCACACATCTACAACCATCTGATCTTTGACAAACCTGACAAAAACAAGCAATGGGAAAAGATTCCTTATTTAAAAAAATGGTGCTGGGGAAACTGGCTAGCCATATGCAGAAAACTGAAACTGAGCTCCTTCCTTACACCTTGTACAAAAATTAACTCGAGATGGATTAAAGACTTAAATGTAAGACCTAAAACCATAAAAACCGTAGAAGAAAACCTAGGCAATAGCATTCAGGACATAGGAATAGACCAAGACTTCATGACTAAAACACCAATAGCAATGGCAACAAAAGCCAAAACTGACAAAGAGGATGTAATTAAACTAAAGAACTTCTGCACAGCAAAAGATTAACCACTTGCACATATTAATGTCCATGAAAAAATAGTGCAATGATCATTTTTAAATATCCTAAGACTCTTTTTATTATCCATGACTATATTGGGCTAAATAATGGCTACTCAAGGAGATAGCTCCCAATCACTAGAATCTGTAAACATTACTTTAAAAGAAAAAAAGGCCTTTGCAGATATGATTAAATTAAGGATTTTGAGATTGGAAGATTATTCTGGATTACCAGGATGGATCCTGATAATAAGGGTATCTTTACAAGAGGGATGCAGAAGGAGATTTGACATAGACAGAAGAGGAAAAGTTCATGTAATTACAGAGGGAGAGATAGGAGTGATGTGGCCACAAACCAAGGAATGCCTGCAGGCACCATCAGAGCTGGACAAGACAAGGACGCATTCTCTCCCAGAGCCTCCAGAGGGAGCACAGCCATGCTGAAATCTTAATTATGGTCCAGTGATACCGTTTTGGACTTCTGGCTGCAGAACTATGAGAGAATACATTTTTGTGATTTTAAGCCACCAACTTTGTGATAATTCATTACAACAGCCAAAGGAATGAATACAATGATGTAACCACAAAAAGAAATACACTCTGAGTTATTTTAAATGGTCATACACACCATCTGTACACCTCTTTTCAAAAATAGGCAGTTCTTTGTGTCAGTCATTCTTCAGATATCCTAAATTAGGAAACCATAGGAGTTGCCCATATAGAGTGATGATGGGTACTTTATTCCCATTTCATGTACTTACATACCTCAAGTACCTTGCCTATTAAGTTATAAATTTGATCCTGTATAATTATCTTATACTTCCTATTATATGTAGGTAAATATATTCTATTAGGGATTCATAAGACTACTTTTTATTGTAATTTTTGTGCCCCCCAAACTCTCTCTTTCCTTAAAAACTATAAACTGTATATGGGGAAGTTTGTAAATAAGCATACACCATCCAAATGGAGATAGGTTTATATTGACTATGACCTAGTTATTTGCAGCCTTTGTTTCAATTCTGATTGACAGCCAAGGTAAAAAATACTTCAATTTAAGGGGCATGAGCCTATAAGTCTTCACAGAGAGAAACTTCTGTTCATGGTGAAGAGAAAGTTTTATCTGTATAAAGATTACTGTGAGATTTTTGGCTTGCATATGACCTTCTTAGTTCCACTCGTGAAATATTTCAAATGATTTTCAACCATTTTTGTGACTCAACATTATTTCCATACTATATCAAAATATTCTCTTAATTTTATATATTTTTTCTTTTTATGATTATGAATGATTTTTGACACAATAACTACTTCAGAAAGTTGGCCTTTCAAAGGACAATCTCCTTTAAATGATTTGGATGCAAAGTTTGCCATTGCACTGTAATTTACATTTGCTGAATGATTACCAGAAAAAAAAGCTCTATAAAAATCAAAATGGAATGAAGTATCTTTTAAACATGAGACAATAAAACTGCATTCCTGAATAGAAACCACTTCAGAAAACAAATGACAAGGCTTCAACCTAAATTAAGTAAAATCAAAATTGTAGAAAAATTATAGGATGCTGTCAGACAGCATGTGAAAACCATACACCTGAAAATTCCAAAGAAGTGCAAATTACTGTGTACCAAGTTTGTTTTCCTAGTCATTTCATCACATTAAGACTTGAATAACAATGAAAATTGCTATGGCTTTTGCTTTTGTCTTTTTGCCTCTTAATGTGCCTCTAAAGGAGTCATCAGAGCCTAGCAATATATATTGTTTAACATAAAATTAAAACCCATTTTTGGCTGATATAATTAGCATAGTCAAGTACTAATTTACTCACTAAGGACTAAAAGTGTTATTATGAAAGATTTTCAAACTAGAATTTATGTTTGTTGCATCAGATGATCACTAGCTTAGGAATAGGAACTTGCATATGCATCCAATAGAAATTACTCTTGAAAGTCCAAGTAAAATGAGAATTACAGAATGCTGCCAGGATTATGTGCTGGAAGATTAAAGAATGTGGTCACAAATTCCAGGCGATCTAATTCTGTTTGACACTTAAGAAAAAAAATGTAAATTGTAAAAAATGTAAATGTATTCTTTATTGGCTCATTCAGATGTCTTGCAAAGAGAATTCACTCAGAAAACAGAGAAACCTAAATTCTATCACATTAATACTAGATATTCCTAGAGCATAAATTCATTTCTGGCATATAATGATTTATTAAATGGTGAGTTTTCAAATACACCATGACATTTTACTTCAAGTATAATTTATGAGAGCTAATGCCATTTTTGCAAGCCCTGTGAGTTCAACAGTCTATAAATTTAGATAATAACCATTATGTTTCCACTTTTTATCAGATATTTTATAAGCTTTGTAGATCTGACTAAAAGATAAGGTTATATATTCCTAACATAATATGAATTCTAAACAAATGTTAACCTACTTCAAACCTAGCGATGTGACTGACAAAATGTTTTTAAGCTGCAGTTGCTGGAGAAGTTCTAAGCATCTGAATAAAAATTTCTTTTGAGTATTCAAGTACTACTCAGGGAAAATTGTCATAAAAATCTCTAATGGAAGAAAGAAACTATAAATAACTCAATGTATAGTAAAAACTGGGGTATACCAAGACATAATAGGAGAATTTTACCTTTTTGAGATGGAGTTTCGCTTTTGTCGTCCCGGCTGGAGTGCAATGGCGGCATCTCGGCTCACTGCAACTTCCGCCTCCCAGGTTCAAGCAGTTCTCCTGCCTCAGCCTCCAGAGTAGCTGGGATTACAGGCGCCCGCCATCACGCCAAGCTAATTTTTGTATTTTTAGTAAAGATAGGGTTTCACCATTTTGGCCAGGCTGGTCTCAAACTCCTGACCTCAGGTGTTCCGCCCACCTAGGCATCTCAAGTTCTAGGATTACAGGTATGAGCCACCGCGCCCAGACGAGAATATTACTTTTGAAAACTAAGCTTAAGCTAGTAAAATACTTTAGAAAAAAAATGAAGGCAATAACATTATTTTGTTCAATGTTCTAGACCCATTCTGTTGTTTTTAGGTGCTTGGACAAATTCTCCAAGAACTTCATACACTGATTTTTTGCTTGAGTTACTGTTCCCCTTAATCTCTACCTGATTAAGTCTCATTTTTCCTTCTGATTTCAGTTTGCATGTGACTTCAAGGTAAATTTCTCTTCAAAGTCATGCCTGACTACCACCCTGTCATCAGAGATGTAATTGGTGGGTAATCTGTGTTTTCACTCTACCCTTAACTTACATTATCAAAATACAGCAATTGCCACATATAAATGCTATTTATGCCACATTCCTACAGGGCCATTAACCCTCTAACTTCAGGAACCCTGTCTGTCCTTATCACCTAGGCTTAAACAAGTTATTCAAAATAAAAGCTATTCAAAAACTATTGTCATCTTACTGAATGAATACATTAAGGAGAAAGTGGGTGAATAGAAAGAACTCTGGGTTTAAATGTTTGTGTTCCTGGTTTTTTGAAGAAGAGGTGTAAGATTCTGTCATTTCCATACCCTGCCAGTAGATGCAATGGCCCCCAATTAGTGAAAATTCAGAATTAGTTTTCCCATTTACTGAATCACCATCAGGAAAAATAAACTTCACACTGAGTAATACAGAAGACTTCAAGTGTTTTCTTGAAAGATTGTCTCTACTTTTTGACCAAGACCAAATTTTATAAACCTAAGTTTAATGTAACCCCTAATTCTTTCATATCATTTGCTAGAATATAAATTGCTTCAACCTTTTGAAGTAGAACTTCTAAATGACACAAAATGCAAAACACATATACATTTGGACCTAGCAATTCTAACACCATGCAAAAACACATGTACAAAAATATTCAAGTGTGCATATTATTGAATAACTAAAGACAACCCAAACTTCATCTTTCAGAAACTGGCCAAATATTAATAAATTATGGTACAATTAGATACTATGTAGCTATTTAAATCAATGAAGATGAAGTGACTATATTGATATGAAAGAATATTTCAAACTTGTTAGATGAAAGAAAGCACATTACAGACAACATATAGACTGTGATTGTGTTGTAATTTTTCTTTTTTTTTGAGACGGAGACTTGCTCTCTCACCCAGGCTGGACTGCAGTGGCGTGATCTCGGCTCACTGCAAGCTCCACCTCCCAGGTTCACACCATTCTCCTGCCTCAGCCTCCCAAGCAGCTGGGACTACAGGCGCCCGCCACCACGCCTGGCTAATTTTTTGTATTTTTAGTAGAGACGGGGTTTCACCGTGTTAGCCAGGATGGTCTCGATCTCCTGATCTCGTGATCCGCCAGCCTTGGCCTCCCAAAGTGCTGGGATTACAGGCGTGAGCCACCGCGCCTGGCCATGTTGTATTTTTTCTGTACACATATGCATATATATTCATTTGTAATTCATTAAATAAATATTTCTTCAGGAATTACTATAGGTTAAGAAGTGCTCTGTGCAGGGGATATAAAGTGACAAATTAGATAAACAAGATTCCTTTTATTTCTCATTCTATAGTATAAAATGCAATGTTTATAAGTGCATATAAAATGATCTGGGAAAAGGCACACCAAAACTTTAACAATGCATACTTAATCCAGGACTGAGAGGGGCAATTAAGAAAGAGGTAAGGGGCCGAGCACGGTGGCTCATGCCTGTAATCCCAGCACTTTGGGAGGCCGAGGCGGGCGGATCACGAGGTCAGGAGATCAAGACCATCCTGGCTAACACGGTGAAACCCTATCTCTATTAAAAATACAAAAAAAAATTAGCCGGGCGAGGTGGTGGCGCCTGTAGTCCCAGCTACGCGAGAGGCTGAGGTAGGAGAATGGCGTCAACCCCGCGGGGCGGAGCCTGCAGTGAGCTGAGATCGCGCCACTGCAGTCCGGCCTGGGTGAAAGAGCGAGGCTCCTTCTCAAAAAAAAAAAAAAGAGGTAAGAACAATTTTTATAGTTTGCTCTTTATATTTTTGTTTACAGTGTTTAAATTTCCTCACAATCAGCATGTATTTTGAACTAAAAAACTAAAACTTTCATAACTCACATGGTTCAATTACTTCAAAAGTTTCCTAAATTATCTCACATCACAACATAAGAACTTCAGTTTAGAACTTAAACTTATTTTTTGTTTTTGTTTTGTTTGTTTTTATACCCCAGTTTATACCCAGCTCTTCCCACATTCCCATGGTCTACTGATTTGTAATATTTCAAATGACTTTCTTATCTCCCACTTGATTGTAACTTTTGTTGAAGGAAGGAAGCTTATCTTATTTGCCTTTATACTGTAGAACACTTAAGATAGAAAGGTAAATGCGGTGTTTACTAAAAAGTTTGTAAATAAATGTGTTGATGGCATTGGAAATAATAACTTCTTTCTAAACAGTTTTATTATTTCAGATAATGTAAACAATTTTATTTAATAAGTTGTAAAAGAACGTTCTATTACTAGTCTCTTTTAGTGACAGTGCCTTTAATTTAAAATATTTTTTAATGGTATGTCTTGAAACATGAAAGGTAAAAACTATTCCTACTTTCCAGTAAAGTTCTCTGCCCCAACAGAGTGACTCTTAAAATATCTATATTCTGCAGTCTCATTCAATATATAAAAGCGGAACATTTATTTGATTAAAACATGACAGATGTTAAGGATTTTTGTTTGCCAAGCAATTTCACATATTTGGCCATATGTGAAAAATCATTTGGAGATCAACAGAATTGAATTCTGTTTAATGAACTTTAAAGTTACTTACTATATAACTTTAATTCCAAAGGGTAAAATCCACTTACTACATAATCTAAAAGTCTGTTGTGTTTGGTAGGAATTAGAGAAGGGATTTATGTCTTAATATCCATGCCTACTCACGAAATATTGGGATCAAATAGACATTAAACATCAAAAATTTAAAAAGTCCGGATTTTCCTAAATGTTATTTATTTAAATATGGGAGAGAGATGGGTTGTTAAGGAGACTTAATGGAAACATAAATCTGATTAATTGGGAAACAGGTCAAAATGCTACAAAAATCACAAAATTAAATATCCCTACTCATAGAAAAGGAGTCCATGAGAGTAACCCAGTAGTGATAGGAAAATCAAGTTGAAATATAGAGGGTGGTATTATTCACTTAATGAATATATTTAGTACAGTAAGTGCCATTGAGTGTACTAGGTGCTAAGGTCCAATAGGGAATAGAAATCACATAGTGGATTAAACAAAAGAATTTTAATATAAATAAGTATTCCATTTTGATAAGAGAGTAGCTATAAGATATGGGAAAACCACAAATGGCACCCTAGGGTTAATGGTGAGTACCTAAGGAAGGACAAACTGGTAAAGGGGGCTTCTCCTCAAGGTTGGAGTTCACACCTTCTTGAAGAAGGCATAGGTCAGCCCACTGGATGGCAGAGAAATGTGTCAATTTGCCCAGACTTGCACTGGCAAAGAACAGCAGGACCAGCAGGCAGTCACAGGACCAGCAGGCACCAATCCTCTGGAGTACAGGTGGGGAGCAGGTCATCAGCAACCTCAGTTAACATACAGAGAGACTGAGACTTCTCCTAGATCCAAGTGGGCAGTACCAGGGCTAAGGCTGTCATCACTAAGAGGACCACATGTTCTTATGTGTGACTGGGGAAGAGCTGCCTTGATGTCCTCATCCCCCTGCCCTGATCCACCACACAGCAGATAGAAACTGCAGAAGAGGTCTTTCCTCCTGCAATGTCTCTCAGTGCACTCTACTGAGAACAGTTAACAATGAGCTCACTTTAAGGAAGACATGCTTAAAGGGATTCCATTTATTACAGTAGAGCATATATTGAAGGGTGAATTTAGAGCTGAGAAGAAAGAAACTGATAATTGGAACTGATAAGGTAACTTTTACCTTGAAGAACTGTAATCTGAAATGTGTAGAATTTGTGATCAGGTTAAATAAAAATTAGCATTACAGTAGACCATCAAGAGAGGAAGCTCTTGTCAGGCAGTACATAACAGGGTGGAATATAAATCCAATTTTATATGTGACTACAATAAATAGGAAATCAACAATAGGGGCATATATTTTTAGATAGCATAGCCCAGTTATGGGGTAGAAATAAAGAATAATGTGTTCATTATCTCTATTTCTCCATATCTGCAGTTTCAGACATTCTCATTAAGACCTTTGCAAACCTAACTCAATCTCCTGGCATACTGCTTTAATTCCCTGGTCTAACTGTGGCCCCAATGAGTTTTCAGTTTTCTGCTTCTGGGTCATGTAGGTAAATGCCCACTTGATAGAGATTTTACGCACCTTGCATCTTTCTTCAAGAGGGAATTTAAAATGAGTAGGCATGATCACCATCTCTCCTAAAAGAATTCCGATTCTCAATGGATAGCTATACTTAATGTACTCATTTATTTTTATAATTGTGTTTAGGAGCACTTAAAGTTAATCATGAAGCCCTGAATACGAGAACTCACATGGCTGAAAGAATATAAAATATAAATAATTAAACAGGCAACAACATGAGCCATGGCATAAATTAGGCATAAATATTTTTCCCAGACATATTATTTTTGTCATTTTTTGGATGTCTTCTTATTAACTTATTATTTTGTCTCAAAAATAAGGGTGAGGCCAGGCGCGGTGGCTCACGCCTGTAATCCCAGCACTTTGGGAGGCCAAGATGGGCGGATCACAAGGTCAGGAGATCGAGACCATCTTGGCTAACACGGTGAAACCCCGTCTCTACTAAAAATACAAAAAAATTAGCTGGGCGTGCTGGCGGGCACCTGTAGTCCCAGCTACTGGGGAGGCTGAGACAGGAGAATGGCGTGAACCCGGGAGGCGGAGCTTGCAGTGAGCCGAGATCATGCCACTGCACTCCAGCCTGGGCGAGAGAATGGGACTCCGTCTAAAAAAAAAAAAAGGGTGAACTGAAGATTGTTAGTAAAATAATATTCAATATATTTTTATTCCATGGAATGATTTTTGTCAATGCAATATGTTTAAGAGTCTTGTGCTAGACAATAATAAAAGCCTAGAGATTTTATCAGATGAATGGTATAAGAAGAACAGAGACATTATAAGGACTGTATGCTCAACAGAATTATGGGTTGATAAAGTCTTATTTAAAGAGATACTCTGAGGATAAGCATGAGAAAGAGCAAGGGGATTTTCTCAATTCACATGAAGAATCAATTATTTCTAGAAATGTCAATGGAGTTAATAAGGTTTGACAATGAAACTGGTCAATGGCAATAAATGCTGTATTTCCTGCAGTCAGTCTGAGGAAGGGGATGATTAATTATTATTCAATCATGGTTATTGAGTACCTATTGCATGCAAGGCAATGTTATCAGAATTGGGGATTGGGCAGTGAGCAAGTCAGGCTAGATCTGTGTTCTCACTCTGCTTATATACTAGTGATAAGAGGCAGGAAAGGAAGAAAGGGAGGGAGGGAAAGAGGAAGAAAGGAAGGAAGGAAGGAAGGAAGGAAGGAAGGAAGGAAGGAAGGAAGGAAGAAATAAGTGATAGCACTATAGATTTGGGCAATGGCACTGGGAGTGGCAAAACAAAGCAAAAGATCAAATGTGAGATATTTTCAGAGAAGAGTGAATGAGACTTACTAACATCAAAAAGCGTATGAAGAAAAATGGATGAATAAAATAAGAATGGATTTAGTTATTAATTATGGATGTATTGTAGGCATTAGTTTATGAAAATCCTAATTGATGAGTTACAGCAGCCCTAAGAGAGATAAAATTTGGCATGTACCTATAGATGAGGACACAATATAAAAGACAGGTAAAGAATGGAGTGAGTAGCTTCTCCCACCCGCCATCCCTTGCTACTAAGAACCAAAAGGGTGGAGGATACTGTAAGCTACTCCTGACCATGCGACTGCTATTTGGCTTTATTGATATATTTTCTGCTTTGTATCCTGAAATCCAAGTAAACTGATAGCCTGAATATGTTTTACTTGTATATCTTTTTTTTTTTTTTTTGTAATTTCTAAACCTGTAACCAACTGATACAGGATATAAAAAGTTTGAGAGTTTATTAGACACTGATTTGGAGATATCACCTTGGGAATTAATAATAGAAGTCTGGAATCCTGGGATAAAATTGTGGATTAATATATAGATTTTTTCAATCTTAAGCTTAGAGATGGTACTGAGAAATATTAAACAAGATAAAGATAAATGAGAATTGATTTTGGGTTTTTGTCATAATTGAAATCATGGGTAACATTTGCCAGCATGGTTTTAGTTGGGCAGTAGGATTAAAACTTGATAGAGCTGTTTAAAAAACAATTGTGTTGTTAAAAAAATATTAGAGATAGCAACTTGAGAAAGTTTCTCAAGAATTCTTGCCATCAATGAAAGAGAAATGAACAGAAGCTAGAGAGGACTGTGGGACTACAGGGAGGTTTTAGTTATGATAGGTAATAGTACATCCATGTTTGCATGCTCATTGGGATGATGCAACTAGGTGAGGGTGGGGCTCGAGGCTGGAATAAACAGCGTTCTTGAGTAAATGAAGATGGATGAGTCGCATCCACAGTGACAGGGTTGGACTTAGATATGAGTAGAGAGAGTCCATACATCATAACAGGAAGGCAAAGTGAGTACATCACAAATAAAATTGAAAATGTTGTGGTAGGAAGATGATATGGTATCCTTATCATGCTTCTGATTTCTCAGAGAAACAAAAAGCAAGGCAATAAAATGAGAGAAAAATAGACAAATTTGGATGTTTGTGGAGGAAAGAGACATGAAATAGTTTTCTGAGAGAGTTGGGGAGGAAACTCCCTACTGAAATGTAGTAGGTTTGATATAAGAGTGAGTTGATTGCTATTACAGATAGGAAAGTCAGAGTAGGCTTCTCTGTGGGGGGTTGGGGGTACATTTAACCAAAGAACTAAACAAAAATGAGTCATCCATGAAAATATCAAGAAAAAGATCATTTCAGGAAGAAGGAAAAGCAAACAACACATCTTAAGACAAGAACAAACTTTTGTTTAAGGCTGTAAAATCAGACCAGTGCTTTTTGGTCATGGGTGTGAGAGAGAAGGTGTTGTAAGATATGGTAGAAGAATTAGGCAAGAGCCAAATCCTGTTAGCCTCTGTAAACTAAGTGAAGAATACTGATTTATAGCGTATGCAGTTATGTGTTAAATAGACATTCCAGTTTGGTTTAGTATAGTATCCAAAAACTGGGCACAATAGAAGGCAAGTGCCATGAGATCCCAAATGATGCACTTGACCAACCATAAACTTTTTCATGGAGTAGATCAAAGCCTACTTTATAAACCTTACTTGATAATCATCCTCTAGGTCATATCAAAACAGTGGAAGGCTGTTTTCATTCACTGAGAGGCTGATAAAAGACTGAGAGTTTGTATCAGAGTGCCTGATTCCCTGTATCCATTCACTTATTTCCCCTACTATGTCTTTTGGCTCAACAAAGTTGGGAGCTGGGTGACATGATCTCACCAAAGAAGTGTGCCTGTCAGAATGACGTGACCCAATCATAAGGAATCCACATGGGATGAAGAATCACACAGAAGAACTGAGAGGTGAGTTATAAAAGGTCAGTTGGTAGGATATAATTTGGCCAATAAAAAATATATTTCTGTAAATCTCAATTGGTTGATGGATTTCAAAAACCAAACAAACAAACAAAAAACACACAAACATCTGTTCCACAGGAGGATACAACAACAGATACAATAGAATGAGTCACATAAGGCTTTTCCGTTTCTTCTAAACCCTTCCTTTCTTTACACCAGATTCTGGAGAAGTCAGAAATAGCAGCTATCAAGTCAGGGAGGAGAGAAAGGAAAAGACAAAACAAAACATATTCTTTTCCTCTGCAAAAGCCTTAAAAAAATATGATTCATGCCTGAGCTGTGGAGGGAGAAGCTTTAAATTACGTGACAGATTGAAGTGTTTTTATATTTCATTTTTCTGGCCGTTTTTAATACCAGAAAACAAGACTCCTCATCAACACATGAATGCAAATAGAAAAATCTATAGAATTCTAAAAAAAAAAAATTCCTGAGATGGAGAGGAAAATTCCAAAAGAGTAATTTTGAATGGCAGCTGTGAGACAGTATGGAGATGTTTCCTTCTTTACTCAGTCTGAGTCCAACTCATTTAATGACAGAGTCATATGTATGTTATGACAGGAGGCTTTTGAAGGGTTTTAGTCAGGGAATGACATTTTTTGATCAACAGATTGAATATATCACTTTACTGGCTGTGTTGGAAACAGGTTGCCATAGAGGAGGAGACAAAGTAAAGGGGAAAATTATGAAGCTATGACAATAGTCCAGACAAAAGATGGTGGTAGCTTGATCTAAAATGTTTATTGATAGAGACTGAGATAAAGAGACAGTTCTGTGATATACTTTGAAGGTAGAATCAATATGACCAGATGATCTGGGAGTGAGGCATAATAAGAAATGAAGAGCAACTGCTATATTTTTGGCTCAAACAATAAAGCACTGAAATTTAATGAGACAAAGAAAATTGGGCAAGGAGCAGAGTGCTGTTCAAGAGATAAATCAATAGTTCTGTTTTGGTCGTATTAAATTTGAGATGTCAAGTAGACATCCATTTGGAGATGTGACATTTGGAATGGGTTGTAAGAGTCTGGAGTTGTGGAGAGAAGGCAGGAATAGATTTGTAGATTTTAGAGTCTTCGGCACACAGTTTTTAAAGCCCTTATTTTAAAACAAATTATCCAGGAAGAATGAATATAAAGAAAAGAGTAAGGGAGCCAAGACAGAAAAATGTGGCAGTACAATATTTGGAGTTCAAGAAAAGAAGAGGAACAAGAAGGAAACTGAAGAGGCACAGTGGTCAAGGAGGTAGAGAGAAAAACAAGAAAATATTTTTCCTCAAAGCCATGAGAAGAAAATATTTCAATAACTGAGTGAACAATCTTGTTAGATGTTGATGAAAGCAAAATCAAAATAAAATTGAATTTAGTACAAAGTAAGTCATTAATGATCTTCGCAATTATTCTCAGTTAACTGAAGAGGAATCCAGGGTTTAGGGAGTTGAGGAGAAAATGGATGATGGTCAAATCCACACCCAAAATACAGATAAATCATTCTATCAAGAAGTGAATGGAAAACAAAAAGTTAAATAAACCAGAAGAGGATGTATGTTCAAGAGCTGGAAGAGGAGGAGGAAGAGGAGGAGGAGGAGAAAGATGAAGAAAGAAGATAGTAGGTACTCAAAAACATGTTTGAGTACTGCTAAGAATGATCAATGGAGATGGATGATTCAATTATGCAGGGTGGAGAGTGAGATTAAAAGAGTGACATTGTTGAAAGTTTAAAAGATATTCAAAACTAGCATGAAATTTCAGGCTGTGGCCCCAATAGAATTTTTTTTTTTTTTTTTTTCCAGCTAGAAGAACAAAAGCAGGGAGTTTGGGCAGAGGTAGATTATCTTTATGATAGTGAGATGATGACATCCCCATGCAATAGCTTTTATTTATTTTCAAATGAAGTGCTTTAGACACTGAACTTTTCATCTCTAATTTCAAGAAACTAATTCTCAAAAGTATAGATTATTTTTGCCAATTCAGCTGGCAAAGTCCTTATGATGAGCATTCTTCTCTTTTCTGAGCAATAATAGCAGATCTAGTCTATCATTGCTTTTTTTCACTTTTCTTGAGTGCTTAGGAAACTACTAGTGAACTTGTATACAGGATTAATTCAGAAAACCATATCTGAAATCACATCTGCTATTTCTGTTTTCAGTCCACAGATTTCTTGGCAGTTTTTCTTTCATGCTATGAATTTGATGTTTCTTTTTTCTTTCCAACTTTTATTTTAGATTCAGGGGATACATGTGCCGGTTTGTTATAAGGTAAATTGTATGTTTATCAGGGGAACCCGCCCCCAATATTACAAAGTAGGTTCTATTTTCCATAAGTGTTGGCTGGCTTAGAAATAAAGAGAAAGAGTACAAAGAGAGGAATTTTACAGCTGGGCTGCTGGGGGTGACATCACATATCAGTAGGCCCGTGATGTCCACCTTAGCCTCAAACCAGCAAGTTTTTTATTAAGGGTTTCAGAAGGAAAGGTGGTGTAAGAACATGGAGTAGATCACATCTTTTAAAGGGCAAAAAGGAGAACTACTGATAAGGGTCCAACAAAGATCACAAGGCAGAGGGCAAAAACAGAACTATTGATAAGGCTTTATGTTAAGCGGTGCACATATTGTCTTGATAAACATCTTAAACAACAGAAAACAGGGTTCCAGAGCAGAGAACCAGTCTGACCACAAATTTAGTGGAGTTTTTCCCCACCCTAATAAGCCTGAGGGTACTGCAGGACACTAGGGCGTATCTCAGTCCTTATCTCAACTGCATAAGAGAGACACTCCCAGAGCAGCTGTTTGTAGACTGGAATGCATTCCTTTCCCAGGGTATTAATATTAATATTCCTTGCTAGGAAAAGAATTTGGCAATATCTTCCCTACTTGCACATCCACTTGTAGGCTCTCTGCTAGAAGAAAAATATAGGTCTTTTTGCCCGACTCCGCAGGCAGTCAGACCTTACAGTTGTCTTCCCTTGTTCCCTAAAAATCACTGTTATTCTGTTCTTTTTCAAGGTGCACTGATTTCATATTGTTCAAACACACGTTTTACAATCAATTTGTACAGTTAACACAATTATCACAGTGGTCCTGAGGTGACATACATCCTCAGCTTATGAAGATAACAGGATTAAGAGATTAAAGTAAAGACAGGCATAAGAAATTATAAAAGTATTATTTGGGAACACATAAATGTCCATGAAATCTTCACAATTTATGTTCCTCTGCCGCGGCTCCAGCCAGTCCCTCCATTCAGGGTCCCTGACTTCCCCCAACATATGTTTCCTATAGAGATTATTTCATCACTAGGTAATAAGCATAGTACCGAGTAGGCAGCTTTTCAATTCTCACCCTCCTCCCACTCTCTACTCTCAAGTAGGCTCTGGTGTCTATCGTTCCCTTCTTTGTGTTCCTGTGTACCCAAGGTTTAGTTTCCCTTTGTAAGTGAGAACATGCAGCCTTTGGTTTTCTTTTCTTGCAATAATTCACTTAGGATCATGGCCTCTACCTTCATCCATGTTGTTGCAAAGCATATGATCTCATTCTTTTTTTATGGCTGTGTAGTATTCCATGCTACATATGTACCACATTTTCTTTATCCAGTCCACACTTAGTGAGCATTTAGGTTCATTCCATGTCTTTGTTATTGTGAATGGTGCTGCAATGAACACACATGTGCATTATGTCTTAATAGCAGAATGATTTCTACTTCTTTGGGTATGTACTCAGTAATGGAACTGCAGAATGGCAGTTCTAAGTTCTTTGAGAAAATCTCTAAGCTGCATTCCATGGTGGCTGCACTAATTTGTATCCCTGCCAGCAGTGTAAAAGTATTCCCTTTTCTCCACAACCTTACCACCATCTGTTGTTTTTTGACTTTTTAATAATAGTCATTCTGACTGGTGTGGGGTGCTATCTCATTGTGGTTTTGATTTGCAGTTCTCTAATGATGAGTGATATTGAGCATTTTTTTCATATGCTTTTTGGTCATGTGTATGTGTTCTTTTGAGAAGAATCTGTTCATGTCCTTTGCCCATTTTTTAATGGGATTCCTTGTTTGTTTTTTTTCTTGTTAATTTATGATTTATTTAGGGTCCTTATAGATTCTGGATACTGGGTCTTCATTTGATGCAGTTTGCCAATATCTTCTCCCATTCTGTAGGTTGTCTGTTTGCTCTAGTGATAGTTTCTTTTACTGTGCAGAAGTTCTTTAGTTTAATTAGGTCCCACTTGTCTAGTTTTGGTTTTGTTGCAATTGCTTTTGGGTTCTTAACCGAATATTCTTTGGCAAGGTTAATGTCAAAAAGAGTATTTCCTATGTTGTTTTTCAGGATTTTTATAGTTTGAGGTCTTACATTTAAATTTTTAATCCATTTTGAGTTAATGTTTTGTATATGGCAAAAGGTAGGGATCCAGCTTCATTTTTCTGAATATGCCTAGTCAGTTAGCCCAGCATCATTTACTTAACAAGGAGTCCTTTCCCTATTGCTTGTTTTAGTTACCCTTGTTAAAGATGAGATGGTTTTAGTTGTGCAGCTTATTTCTGAGTTTTCTGTTCTGCTCCATTGGTATATGTGTCTGTTTTTGTACCAATATTATGCTATTTGGTTACTGTGACTTTATAGTGTAGTCTGAAGTCAGGTAGTGTGCTGTCTCCTACCTTGTCCTTTTTGCTTAGCATTGTTTTAACTAGTCAGGTTTGTTTTTGTTCCATATGAATTTTAGAATAGCTTTCTTTTTCTAAGTCTGTGAAGAATGACATTGGTAGCTTGGTAAGAGTAACACTAAATCTATAAATTGCTTTGGGCAGTATGGCCATTTTTAATAATATTGATTCTTCCAATCCATAAGCATGAAATTTTTTTTTCATTTATTTGTGCCATCCCTGATTTATTTCAAAGTGTTTTGTAGTTCTCCTTGTAGAGAACTTAAACTTCTGTGGTTAGCTGTATTCCTAGGCATATTATATTTTTTTTTTGGCTATTGTGAATAGGATTGCATTCTTGATTTGGCTCTCAGCTTGGATGTTGTTGGTGAATAGAAACGATACATATTTGTGTATGTAATTTTTATATCTTGTAACTTTGCTGAAGTCGGTTATCAGATCTAGAAGTCTTTGGGCAAAGGTTATAGGGTTGAATCATTGTCTACAAAAAGAGATAGTTTGACTTCCTCTCTTCCTAGTTGGATGCCTTTCATTTCCTTCTCTTGTCTGATTACTCTGGATAGGACCTTCAGTACTATTTAGAATAGGATTGGTGAGAGTGATCATCCTTCTCTTGTTTCAGTTCTTAAGAGAAATGCTCCAGGTTTTGTTCATTCAATATAACATTGGCTGTAGTAGGCTTTGTTATAGATGGCTCTCATTATTTAGTTATGCTCCTTTAATGCCTAGTTGAAGGTTTTTAACATAAAGTGATGCTGAATTTTATCAAAAGCCTTAGCTGCATCTATTGAGATGATTGTGTGGTTGTTTGTAGTTCTGTTTATGTGTTGAATCACATTTTTTGATTTGTGTAAACCCTGCTTGACCATGGTGGATTAGGTTTTTGATGTGCTACTGGATTCAGTTTGATAGTATTTGTTGAGAATTTTTGCATTTATGATACCAAAGATACTGAGCGGCAGTTTCCTTTTTTTAGTTGTGTCTCTGCCAGGTTTTGATTTCAGAATGATTCTAGCCTCATAGAATGAGGGAGGGAGGCATCCCTCCTCCTCAACTTTTTGGAATATTTTCAGTAGAATTGGTACCAGCTCTTCTTCATAGGTCTGGTAGAATTCATCTGTGAATCCATCAGGTCCAAGGCATTTTCTGGTTTGAAAGCTTTCTATTACTGATGAATTTTGGAACATTTGTTGGTCTGTTCAGGGTTTCCGTTTCTTCCAGGTTCAATCTTAGGAGGTTGTGTGTTTCCAGAAGTTTATCAATTTCTTCTCGATTTTCCAGTTTGTGTACACAGAGGTGTTCATAGTATCTCTGAGTATTTTTTGTATTTCTGTAGGGTCAGTGGTAATGCCCACTTTGTCATTTCTAATTGTGTTTATTTGGGTGTTTTCTCTCTTTCTCTCTTTCATTAGTATAGCTAGTGGTCTGCCAATTTCATTTAATCTTTTAAGGAACAAACTCCTGGATTCATTCTTTTGATCTTTTGTATGTTTTTTTTTGCATCTCAGTTTCCCTAAGTTCAGCTCTGACTTTAGTTATTTCTTGTCTTCTGCTAGTTTGGGGGTTGGTTTGTTCTTGTTTCTCTAGTTTCTCTAAGTGGGGTATTAGGTTGTTAGTTGGAGATCTAACTTTATGACGTGTGTGTTCAGTGCTATAAAATTTCCTCTTAACACTGCTTTAGCTGTGTCCCAGAGATTCTGGTATGTTGTGTCTTTTTTTTTTCAATAGTTTCAAGGAATTTCTTGATTTCTGCTTAATTTCATTGTTTACCCCAAAGTTATAATTCAGGAACAGGTTGTTTAATTTCCATGTAACGTCACGGTTTTGAGAGATCTTCTCAGTATTGATTTCTATTTTTATTGTGCTGTTGTCTGAGAGTGTGGTTGGTATGATTTTGTGTTTTTTAAATTTGTTGAGTATGGTTTTATGGCAGATCATGTGGTTGATTTTAGAGTATGTGGCATGTGCAAATAAGAATAATATATATTCTGTTTTTGTTGAGGGTAGTGTGCTATAGATATCTATTAAGTCAATTTGACCAAGTGTCAAGTTCATGTCTTACACATCCTTGTTCATTTCGTGCCTCAATAATCTAACACTGCCAGTCAGGCATTTAAGTCTCCTCCTATTTTGTGTGGTTATCTAAGTCTCTTCATAGGTCTCTAAGAACCTGTTTTAAAAATCTGTGTGTTCTGTTGTTGGGTGCATATGTATGTAGAATAGTTAATTGAATTGAACTCTTTATGATTACATAATGTCCTTTTTCTATCATTGATGGTTTAAAATTTATTTTTTCTGAAATCACAATACTAACCCCTCCTCTTTTATGTTTTCCATTTGCTTGGTAGATTTTTCCTCATCCCTTAACTTTTAGTCTCTGAGTGTCGTTGTATGTGAGATGGGCCTCTTGAAGACATCATACTTCTTGCTTTTTTTAATCCAACTTAGCATTCTATGCCTTTTAAGTGGGGACATTTAACTTGTTTATGTTCAAGGCTAATATTGATATGTGCGGATTTTATCCTGTCATTATGTTTTTAGTTGGTTGTTAAGTAGACTTGATTGATTGTGTAGTTGCTTTCTAGTGTCAATGTTGTATGTGCTTAAGTGCATTTTGTGGTGCCTAGTAATGGCCTTTTGTTTCCACTTTTAGCACTCCCTTCAGGACGTTTTGTAAGGCAAATCTAGTGGTAATGAATTCCGTTCACATTTGCTTATTTGAAAAAGATGTTATTTATCCTTCATTTAGGAAGCTTAGTTTGGCTGAATATAAAATTCTTGGTTGGAATTTCTTTTCTTTAAGAATGCTGAATATAGATCCCCCAGTCTCTTCTGGCCTGTAGGGTTTCTGCTTAAATATCTACTGTTAGCCTGATCAGGTTACCTTTGTAGGTGACCTGCCCCTTCTCTCTAGCTTCCTTTAACAATTTTTTCTTTCACGTTGACCTTGTGGAATCAAATGACTTTATATCTTGAGGGTGGTTGTCTTGTCTGTTACCTAATAGTGATTCTCTGAATTTCCTGAAATTGAATGTCAACCTCTCTACAAGGCTGGGGAGATTTTCAAGGATAGTATTCTAAAATACGTTTTCCAAGTTGCTTTCTCTCTCTCCCTCTCTTTCAGTGATGCCAACGTGTCATAGGTTTGGTCTCTTCACATAATTGCGCATTTCCTGGAGGTTTTATTCATTCCTTATTTTCATTTTAAATCTTTGTCTGAATTGATTTGAATAATTGATCTTTGGGGTCTGAGATTATTTTCTCAACTTGGTCTATTCTGCTGCTAATACTGCCAGTTGTATTATGAAATCCTTATAGTAAGTTTTTACCTCTATCAAATCAGTTTTGCTTTTTCTTAGAATGGCTGTTTTATCTTTCAGCTCTTGTATGATTTTGTTGAATTCCTTAGATTCTTAAGATTGGGGTGCCAATTTTCTTCTGAATCTCAATAATCTTTTTTTCCTATCCATATTTTGAATTCTGTGTCTGTCATTTCAGCCATTCAACCTAGAAGGCTGAAAAAACCATAGCTGAAAAACTAGTGCAGTTGTTTGGCTATAACAAGACACTCTGGCTTTCTGACTCGCCAGAGTTCTTGTGCTGACTCTGTCTCATATGTGTGGACTGATATTCTTTTCATATTTGAAGTTGTTGTTGTTTGGATGTGGTTGTTTTTTTTTTAATTTTATGTTAATTTATGCCCTTGGAGTTTGACTGTGGCGTAAGATGGCTTCATTCAAAAAGCTTCATCTGGAAGATTTCATGGGGGTGGAGTATGGCTCAGCTCAACACTCAGGCTGTTCACTCTAACCCTTGGGGGCTGGTGTCAAGCCCATGGCTTTGTTCTCTGGACCCTCAAGGTTAAGCACCTGCTGTACTGGAGGGGCCGAGATATTACCAGTGCACTGGCATCAACATTCTGATGGGGGGTACCAGCTAAAGCACTGTACTGAGGCAGTGGCAGAGGGGTTCACACTTGCATGTTCATGGCAATACAGGCATGGTGGGGTGTGCATGTGTTGGTAGGGATGCGGCACCAGTAGGGATGGTACAGCAGTGCCTGTGTACATGTGCATGTGCCATGGCAGTTTTTTATAGAAGTAATTATCTACCCGTGGAATGAGTAGAAAGTCATTCCACGGGTAGATATTGTGAAAGATAATGGGATTTTGCATCATTATTCTGTTTAACTTTAAACATTCCACTCCCTTAAATAAGCTTGCATTTCAAAGCCTAGCTATTTCTTTCGTTAAATTTTGCCATGCTTGTGATAGATTAAAATGAGCTTTCCAATTGATGGAAGAATTAAGTCAATGAGAGCCATGGTTAATGCCATTAAGAGGCTAGAGATGTAGAAACTGAAGTCTAGCTGAAAGAAAGCCAGTAGGTAATAGGTCAAGGTTGCAATGTACATAACCCTTCATTCATCTGGATCAACTACAATATGAACAGCATGTCCTGGGACACTTGACTAAAGTGGCCCTGCAAGGGGTAGGCTTAGTGTTTCACAGTTAAGGCAAGAGCTTGGCACAAGGGCTATTCCTTAGCTGAATGGCCTCAAGAAAATCTAATTGAGTGTATTATTGGCTTGATTACAGTCACTCAGAAAATGCCTTATTCTACAATAACCCATAATTACACCTCATTTACTCTGAGACAGAAACTTCTTTTATTCCTTACTCCTGACCTTTTTAGATACTAATAAACTGTGTCATACTTGATAAATGAGAGAGGGCTATTTACTTGTCCTAATAGAAGAAACTTTAGATATCCAAACTACTAACTTGACATATGCATATGCATAGATTCAGGGGCATATTTTAGTATTTCTATTTTATAGCTACACTGTAAAGAAGCCAAAGTGAACATTATGTAAATAGGCATCCTCATGGGATATTCTACTTTAAAAGGTCATGGTTTGGCAGAAAAAATGAGTGTATATATATATATATATATATATATACTTTTTGCATCTGAAAGACTTAGAAGCAAAACAGGTTTTTATAACTAAGAAATGGAACTGAATGTCTCTTATATAATATACAAATATTTACTTGACTTACATTGAAATAAGTAACTCAATCAGCTTCTATTTTTTCTACGCACCAGGAAATGTTTCCTCCTGAATGTCATTTATTGTTCATAATACTGAGAATATTCTGGTGTCATGAGTAACTAGCTTCATAACACTGTATGTACCATGTATATGGTATAAGGTATCTGCTGTAATATCTCCATTTCTGTTGTTGACTTTAAAGCCTAAGTTAAAAATAATAGTTTCTTTCTTTCATTATTATTCCACATTTACCTTCTTATTCACCTCTATTAGACTCAGCCAGCTGAGAGTTTTTAATTGGTGAAGTGATCCCACATATAATGCTCACAAGATCCAAATTACCTTACCTTTACTGGGTTCTCATAGTTTCCCACTGACTTATGTTATTAAACAGGGGATACTAAAAGATGCCTCAGTTAATTCTCAAATTTTGCATGTAGACTTCTTATTAGGTTCCTGTTGCTGCTATAACAAATTATCACAAATTTGTTTGACAATAAGTCCAAACAACACACATTTATTATATTATAATTCTGGAGATCAGAGCTCTAAAATGGACTCACAGGTCTGTGCTCCTCCTGAAAGCTCCAGGAGATCATGTTTTCTTGTCCTTTCCAGCTTCCAAAAATCACCCACACCCTTTGGCTGACAATCTCTTATTTCCCCTTCAAAGCCAACAGTGTAGCATCCTCAAATCTCTTTCCCTTTGCCCCTCTGTTTCTGCCTTCTGTCTGCATAAAGATCTTTGTGGTTACATCACTGGGCCCACCTAGATATTCCAAGAAAATCTCTCCATCTCAGTATCCTTAATTTACTCAAATCTGCAAGGTTGATTTTGCCATATAAGGTAACATTTTCACACATTCCACAGACGAAGTTGTGGACATCTTTTAAGGACTATTATTCAACCTACCACAACCTTTATTTTTCCTCATTGTGTAGCAGCAGTCCAGGTTTTTCTTGGTAATCTCAATCAACCATCCCAAACAATAGAGCGAACTCCTTTTTCTTCTTGTTGAGTCATTAGTATGGATAGTATCAAACTCATTATGTTGGTCAAAATAGTTTTAACTCCTGGTCTGATGGAACTATGACTGTTGCCTTGGGCACTACAATCTGCAAATCTGTTAAGTCCAAAGCTATAGTCAAAAGAAGCAATATTTCCACAAGTAGATTATTATTAAGTGTAACAGAGAAAGAGATCTCTTTCTCTTATATCCTTTAGTTTCTAGGTTCATATTTTGTCAGTGGGGAAAGCAACACTATATATTGCCTCTGTTTTAAGAAATGAATTGTGTCCTATAGAACAATAACCCATAAGGTGTCATACTCAGATGGAGTTCTGCTTGGGTCAACTGGAAGCCATTTTATTGTGAATAGGCTTTTGATAATATAAAGGAATTCTAGGGGTGGGAGCTTATTGGTACATATCCTTTTTTTTTCTTAAAACCAGTTGTTTGTCTAGGGGAGACATCATGTGGACAATATGTTAACAAAAAGTCCAGCGGTGTGCTCTACTGATGACACTAGCTAATGAGAAACAATTGGTAAAATTTTAAGCATCTTGCTAATTGGTTATTAAACACAGCTATTATTAAATTTAAAGTTTAAAGTTGACAATAGGAAAATAATAAAACTTATTATGATAAGTGAGTTTCTTATCACTTCTGTTAAAAGGTTTAGTTTCCTAAGTCCATCCTTATACCTTGATAATTAGATTTGTAGCCATCTGTTTAGTTAATTTCTCTGATCAAAAGGGTAACAAAACTTCTTTTATCATCCTAAGAGAGGTATGTAATTGTAGTGCAGAATAGGCCTGTAGGTTAAGCTCCGAAGGTGGTAGGAATACTGAGATGCTATGTCTCTAGGTATGAAGCCAAGACTTTGGAGAAATCTGTAGGTCATTTCCATACATTACACGTTTGTTCCCTCCAAAACTTACATTTCATTGCCAATGTAACAGTATTGGGAGGTGGGGCCTATAAGAGGTAGTTAGGCCATGAGGGCTCCACCCTTGTGGATGGGTTTAATGCCTTTTTTAAAAGGTCTTTTGGGAATAGTTTCTCTCCCTTTGCTCTTCTGCTTTTCTGTCATGTAGGGAAAACTGTTTTTCCCCAGCATTCAGGGCATTTGGAAATGGAGACTGGACATTCAGCAGACACCAAGCTTGCCAGCGCCTTGATTGTGGACTTCCCAGACTCCAAAACTATTAGAAATACATTTATGTTCTTTATAAACTACCCAGTCTCTGATATTTGGTTATAGCAACACAAAATGGACTAAGCCAGTCACAGGAGACAGTCACCTGAGATTTATCTGACACTTGGAAAGATGTATTTGCATTCCAAAAGGTTAGATGAATGGCATTACTGTCTGAATCCTCTTTGTCCATCACCTATGGAGCAACTAGATACTTGAGTAGGACATTTGACCTGGCTTCCATCATTTCACTCCAGGAGTAAAATCTGGGGCAAGGGTAGGGGGAGGATATCCAATTAGCTTTAGTTTTATTTACTATATCATAATTGATAAGATATTTGTCTTTGATCTAGGACATCTGGTGTGTAAGCAGTCAAAATAAAATTAATTAATATTGAATATCAAAAATTAAACACATACAGTAAAGTAAAATATATTAAAAAGAAAGACAATACTCAAATCTCATCACTTCCTAATTGTTTTACTAAATTTACTATTTCCTATGGTCTTGAATTTATGTTCATCTATTATATCTGTATGGTGAAAATACTATAACAGTGTGCCACAATGTGTATGTTTTCTCAAGTCCAAGTGTAGTGAATGACATACTGGCCATAATAAGAGTACTTAAAGTGTGGAAATTGACAAACAGTAAAAATCATAACTTTATTTTCTGTTTGTTAGTTGTCTAAAATTGATGTAGAAAATGTTGATAATTCTGATTAAACTCAAAAGAATATTATGTCTGCAGCTATTACATTGTGAATAGAGGGGGGAACAAAATAAAATATTCCTCCGAAATTCAAACTCTGTTTTTTAAATTTAAGAAAGTAATCACTTACAACAGAACATATATTTTTGTTACTTCACTTTCATCTTATCAATGTAAAATACCAACCAACATTCATGTCTGAATGACATTCATTGATTAGTTGCAATCATAGATGGGTTATGGATAAAAGAGCTTAGCATAAATTAGCAAACTCATTTTATATGAAACAATTTTTTTCTGTGAAATTTACCATAGTTTCATACATTATATTATTGTTTGTAAAATTTGTTCTATACATTCTTTCTATCAATATTATGTATAATAAGTATGTGTATGAACATATAAACAAACTTTTATTGGCAAACTGGTTGTTAAGTATTTACCAGGATAACACTGATGAGAAAGCATTCTCAAATTTCACTAACAACAATAATGGAAGAAAAGTTGTGAACAGGAAAGCAAACCCATATGCAAAATACCAGTGTATTTCAGTGTCTTCTTCTTGATGAAGGAGTTTAATTAAGTCATTCTAGACCCTCAGGAAACTGGGCTGCATGGGGATCTCAGTATTGGTCTCTGCTACTGTCAGGAAGTTCCGCATAGCAGTAACTGGTGAGAGGTAGTTCATATGGTTGAGTTCATGCACAAATTCTATCCCTGCCACCTAAGTAGTCCATCTGACTGAATTAGGACTACAGAAAACTAGATCAGCTCTTTAAAAGGTAGCCTATCTTCTCAGAGGGTTAAAACAATATTCAAAACCGAGGAATCATATGCCTAGCAACATTAACCAACACTGTAATTAAGACATTAATCCAGGGATTTTCTTGAATATTTCACACTGAGTAGGATTAGACATTATAAGAAAAATGAATACAATTAAAAAGATTTCAGTGGGAAATTGACTGTCATTATCTTAGCCAGTGGCATTATCATCTTATATAAAGAATTGAAATGATAATTTGCTGAGTGACTGTTGAAAATGTGTGGAAATGTTTTAAGAAAAGAATTATTTTTATCTGGAATGACGATTTTCTGAGCTGATATGAAGATGCACAATGCATTGATGAACTCCGTCAATGCCTCTATTTATGGACCTGCAAATTGTTCAGGTTTGTCAGAATTATATTTAAATTTTAAATTTTCTGTTAATGCTGTGGCTGTTGAGGAGGAATGCCAAGCATAGTAATAAGGATTATCTTTATTTCATAAAAGTTGTTTTAAAATCCATTAACATCTAATGTTCTTCAAGAAGAAGCATCTCAAATTAACTTAAATAGTAGAAACTAGTTGCTAATCAGAGTTTAGCTCTTAATGCTAACAGAATGTAATCTCCCCCTTTTTACATTTTGTTTACACAACCCTTTTCTGTGGTATTCAGTTTCTCTTAGGAATTCCTGATCATCTAAAACCTCCAGTTTCTCTCATACATATTTGCATGTCAAACATACAAATAAGTGATTGATGGAAATCGGTACTTATGAATCCTTTCCAAATATTATTTTGGGAATTATTAGTTTGAACTATAAAAAGTTGTGACTTTGTAGATCAAATGCAGTCTAATATTGACAATTTCTTATAGTTCAATTCAATAGTCCATGTTCACGTTAGCATAAGAATTACGTTGTGTAATTATTAAGAAGCAATTGCTTTTATACACAAAAAATACAGTGGTGAGCTAAATTAATGCTCCCTATAATTTAAGTATCAAACTAAGGTGAAAAGTGACAATGGGGAGGTTTTGGGCTTTGATTAGGTTCAAGAAACACATAAATTTTATTATTATATCCAATGAGGAATAATCTCACTCACATTAAACAAACTTGACTAGTTAAAAAAGAACTAACAAGTCACTAAAGATGGTGCAGCTTAGTACAAATTACTTGGGATACATGCTGAAATGTTGAAATGGTTCCTTCCTTCAAGAAAGAGAAATAAATTATTGAATGCCTCTTAATTAGACACTATGCTAGACACTTTGTACAAAGATTTTCATCTAAATGTCAACAATCCCATGATATTTTGTTCTTATATTTCAGAAAAGAAAAATGAAGCAAAATAAATTGCCTAAAATGGCACCGCTTTTTAAGTAGCAGACTTGAGATTTGAATCCACATCCCACTGAGTTCAGAGCCCCTGTTCCTTTTGTCATTTGCAGACTGAATTCAAATAAAATCAGTAACAATAAAACATAATCACTCAGAGAAATCCAGCAAATAGTGATATAGAGAAAAAAACCCACAGACTTATTTAAAAGAATTCTTAGCAAGGCAGAGAAAATGGATTGTATCACTGAAAGTTTGTCAGAACAGAGAGAATATTTGCCTGGATGCTGTAAGCATGTTTCCCCCAATAATCAGAAGCTTACAATTTGCCCAACTGTAAGATTACTACAAATGAGAGCTTAATGACCTGCGAAATATCATTTGAAAATGAAAGTTAGCTGTAATTTGTAAGTTGAGACACATGCACACGTATGTTTATTTTGAAAGGCAAGCTTCATCTTGAAAATTACTGTTGCAGCTTGACTTACAATTTTCCCAAGAGCACACAAAAGAAAATCAAAATACTGTAAAGAATAACACATTTCTAACTTTATGAAGTAATTCCAAAATCTCCGATTGCTCAGTAACATAATTATTTGCACAGTGGTATTAAACAAAATTGATTTAATAGAAATAAAACACTAATAGGAATTAAAATATCTTCCGCAGATATGCACTAGGACAACTATATTTACATGTAATATTTACATTTTCTAATAAAATAAGCTTAAGGAAATAACTTCATCTTCTAAATAAAATTACAACTGTATGACTAAAGTTATAATTGCAGCTTTCTAATTGTAGAACCCTATACAAGTACAATCAATAAAAAAAGTACTTATGATTATATTGATTATGTCAGTTCAGCTACTATTAACATGACAAATATATGAAGAGGTGAGTCTTATAAATTCTTTTTTATTCAGAAGGTAAAAAAGTAAGTAAATATCAGAAGTCATAAAAGTAAACCAGAGTTACATGTTTGACCCTGCCTCTTTCAGCTATTTCTTCCCTTTTTTTAATTATACTTTAAGTTTTAGGGTACACGTGCACAACGTGCAGGTTAGTTACATACGTATACATGTGCCATGTTGGTGTGCTGCACCCATTAACTCTTCATTTAACATTAGGTATATCTCCAAATGCTATCCCTCCCCCCTTCCCCCACCCCATAACAGGCCCCTGTGTGTGATGTTCCCCTTCCTGTGTCCATGAGTTCTCACTGTTCAGTTCCCACCTATGAGTGAGAACATGCGGTGTTTGGTTTTTGTCCTTGCGATAGTTTGCTGAGAATGATGGTTTCCAGCTTCATCCATGTCCTTACAAAGGACATGAACTCATCATTTTTATGGCTGCATAGTATTCCATGGTGTATATGTGCCACATTTTCTTAATCCAGTCTATCATTGTTGGACATTTGAGTTGGTTCCAAGTCTTTGCTATTGTGAATAGTGCCACAGTAAACATACCTGTGCATGTGTCTTTACAGCAGCATGATTTATAATCCTTTGGGTATATACCCAGTAATGGGATGGCCGGGTCAAATGGTATTTCTAGTTCTAGATCCCTGAGGAATTGCCACACTGACTTCCACAATGGTTGAACTAGTTTACAGTCCCACCAACAGTGTAAAAGTGTTCCTATTTTTCCACATCCTCTCCAGCACCTGTTGTTTCCTGACTTTTTAGTGATCGCCATTCTAACTGGTGTAAGCTATTTCAAGCTGTCAAAATATTCTCCATAATTTGGAAACACTGTGAATCTTTGCAAACTCTTTGTATTCTGAAGTGAAGTTCTGTACTTCATATATACAAACCTCAAATATACAAACCTTAATCTGGGGTTCTCAACATTTTACTCATTCACCAAGGTTCAAACCATGAAAACTTTCAGCCAGAAGTAACAACCCAATTATCAAATACCAATATGCCCCTTTATTATGGTCCTTATCACCTTTTTCCTTCTATAACTATTTGTGAAAAAGTCTTTTATTATTTCACATTTGTTAAATCTTTGAATCTAGGAATATTTCCTCTTGCATATTTATACTTACACATGGAAAATACATATTTGCTATAGATGAATGTTTTAATACATTAAATACTTTAAATATGTTGTTTTAATTGGCATACCACCCTGAAGCTTATTTGCAATAATGAGTTCAAGTTATTTATATTTTTTATTAAAATTATTCTTTATAAAAACAGTTAATTTGCTTTTTACTAATATGAAGACCCCAGCTTCCCTCACCCTAGGAGTGATGGTAAAATGAAAGTGAGTGTCACTTTTTACTTAATACATAGGAAATTACACCTCAATAGGCAGTATAGCACTCTGCTCTTGACAATACTCAAATAAAAGTATATAAAAAGTATTATCAGTAATAAACAGCACCAACACACATTAGGTCTGCAGTACCAATGGACCCAGATAGATTGATGAGGCACATGACCTGAGCACTCCCCAAACTATCCACTATCATAAGATACCCCTGTTCCTAGGCAACAACATTTCTCATATTTGTCCCTAACATGTGGTTCTCTGCATTACTGATGAAGCTGAAATGTTATATGCATATTAGTCATTTCAGTTTCCCCTTTGATTAATTGACTAGAATAAAGACATTCTCAGATATGCCAGCATTACTAAAAACTGAACTTAATGCATACTTTCTTAGTATGATATTGGGGGACTCACTAACCAAAAACCGAATGAAGGAATGAATGAATGAAAATGAAAACAGAAATACAGGGTACCCAAGGATCATGGGATCTTACTCAGGAGAATGGAAAAGGAGGTGCTCAGCATGTTGCTAAAGGTAAGGACCAGGCCTCTAAATGGGCAGCAGAGCTAGCAATCAATCCAAACAAGGAGACCAAGGGTGCAAGGCAGGTCTCTCCCAAATACACAGGTGGATATATGCCCTGAGGTACTTTAGCATTAAAGGAAATTTTGCATATTCCTGGGGGTAAATTAATGATAGATTAATAGAAAAAAAGTTAATGAATAAATGAGGTATACATTTATTTCAGTTGGTTAAAAAAAAAAGCTATGCTCTGATTACAAATATAATCCATGCAGCTCAAATGTAGATAGCCTACACAGTCACAATAATCAATCAAGACTAAAGTTGAATTAGTAAGTCACCATAGGGTCTGATGAAAAATAAATTAAAAAATCAATTAAAATTTTTATTTGTACCATAGTGTGAAATCGTGGCTCTATATATGTGTTTGTTTTTGTTTGCACTTATTTGTTACTTTTTGTTTTTTTTACTTTATTAATATCTTAAATTTTAAGTGTATGATACAGTATTGTTAACTATGATCAAGAATGTGGTGTGCTTGTTTATAATGTATGTGAACAAATGCTTAGGTATATGGAGGAAGACAAGAAAACTAAAACACTCCTCTTGCATTGTAAAAAGACAATAAAACCTAATCTACAAAAAAGCTATGGAATAAATATTTATTTATACTTTCATAAATTTGGAAGTAAATGTCAGAAGAAACAACTAAAGATTTGAAGGTGACTACCTTTGAGCATAGGGAAGGTAGACTGCTATTTTAGTTTAGTATTTTGGGATTATTTCTAAAATGCTGTAAGCACCCTGTGCAGTGATTCATCTGAAATAATTATATCAGCCTTGGTGTAAAGGTCCAATTCTCCAGAGGAGATTTGTGTTTGTTCAAAGTGTTTGAAACCTAAGACCTCATTAAGTTACTTTCCTAGGTTGGATGTTTTTTGATACCACCTATGTAGAGGGAATTTAAACTCCAGTTTCACACGACGACAGCTTATACTCATGAATTCTCAGGAGAGACTTTCATTCTACAAACAAGTGACAAAGCGGTGGCAAATTTGCTAAACGTTTCTCTTTACAGAATAGATTATTTTTAGTTTCTTTGACACTGAGATTGCAGACCTTCAGAGGTCTTTCTGTGGGGTTATTATTCTGTTTTTCTCTCTTTCACAGACACTAGATTTTAGTTGTTTTCATTGTTGCAACCATTAAAACTCCAGGTTTTTTAAGGCAGATGCCCCTAGGGCAGCTACAGATTCAACACACTCTTACTAAACTGAACTGATGCTCCTGGCTTATTCTTCTCTGAGGAGTGTGCTTACTTTCTCCACTTAGCTATGTATTTTAAAAAGATATTTTTAAACATTTTATTAGCATTTTAAATATTTTTATAACAAATTTATTCAGATATGATGCACATATTATCTAATATTTTAATTGGTTTATTACAGAAATATTTGCATAATGTTTAATTTCATTAATTGTTGGAAATAGGAGACTTTAGTATGTGTTTGATTATTTTCTTCTATGTATTTTCTCTCCTATTCATTTTTTCTAGATTTGTCTGAAATACAACTACCAACATTGATCCTCTAAATTCCTATCTCTTCCCTATTTTTTTCTTCTCCTTTTCTTTTTAAACCTATCTCTTGGATTTCTTCAGCTTTTTTCTACACTCTTTCTACTCTTTTTTTTCTGCTCCCATAATTTTGATTCCAAGAATGCTTTCTTGTTTCTGAATGTTCCTCTTTATATCATTCTATTTGTACTTCATATATGCAATATCATCCATATTTCTAAGAATGTTATAACTTTCAGAAGTTTTACAAAATTTTAGCTTGCTTTGTTTGCTATCTTTCTTTGATATAAGAAGCTGTTTGAAAGATCTATGGGTATATGGTTGTTCATTCATGTTTAAGTGTGAAAACCTTGAGTGAAAGAATGTGGTTTTGCTAACTTGGAAGTGGTAGTGTTAGTGCTTTAGAAAAGTATGGCAGAGCAATGTGTCTTGCCATTATCTATTAAAAATAAGTAATTCCATTACCTGAATATTATAAACTGTTTAGTTTCTCCATAGAGGAATCTTCCACTCTCTTGCCTAAATGCATAGGTCTGGTTGACAGCTTCTAATGATGAGTAGGAGAAGTGATCCACAGTCTTGTTATATACTATGAATGTAGATATGTATTTAACTTGTCTGCTTTCAATAAGGAGACTCAATCATTGCCCTTTATTGTGACTGACATTTTAAATGAAGAATCTTCTTTTCGGTTTCTCCATAGTATAAACCTTCCTTGTATTTTCAGGATAGGATAATAGTAGTCACTTGGCTATTCAAAATGGAAAAGGCAATCTAAAATTGTCAACATATAATTCTATTTTTCAGCCCTACTTTTTTCCAGTGCCCACTACACAGAAGTAACCAGGGCCTAGACTGTTGGATATTGTAGATAGGACAAGCAAATAATCTTTCTTCTTGTGAGTTTCCCCCTTTGCCACACACACGTGTTTTAGCATTCCTAGCTTGAAGTCAGCAACCACTTTCTCAATTACTGTCATCCTCCAAAATTATGTTAACATGGCTCATCTAGCGGTGTGTTTTCTCCCATTCTCTTTGTTGCTGTGCACTTATACCACTGCTATTCATTCAATATTATTTTAGTATAATTTTGCAAGAGATTAGAAGGCAAACATTTAATCAATCCACAATGTTTAACTGGGAGTATACAAACTAATTTTCATTTCTCTAGTGGTCACATGTAGCTATTTAAGACCCATATTTGTGGTGTTTAGGTTTCTGGATTATTTCACTTAGCATGTTTTCATTCACATGTGGAGGATAAAAGAAGTTGATCTCATAGAAGTATAACAGAAAAAGTATAACAGAAGATACTAGGGTTTGGGAAGTGTAAGGGGGCTAGGAATAGGGTTAGATTTGTTAAAGGATACAAAGTTACAGCTAAATTGGAGGAATAATTTCTAGTGTTCTACAGCACTGTAGTATGACTATAGTTAAAAATAACTTATTAAATAGTTTCAAATAGGTAGGAGAAGGATATTGTGTTCCCAATACAAATAAATGATACATGTTCAAGATGATGGATATGCTAATTATCCTAATCTGAGCATCATACATTATATGTATCAAAACATCACTATGTACTGCTAAATATGTAAAACTACTGTATGCTAATTACAAAATACCCATATTTATGGTTATTTATCCTTGCCAAATTTTTAAGCTTATTACTATCCATATTGTCTATGAGACCACAAGAATCCCAACAAACTCCCACCTCCCTCTGGTCCTCTACTATCCTCTTCACCTCCTGCTGCCACCTCCCACACACACATATTGTATCACTCACGAGTTTTAATTCTGGATCATTACCATTTATGTGGTTGGAGAGTGAATCAGAGGTAGAGAGATGGCAAATCCTTAGTAGAAATTTGCTTTTGCTTAGTTATTAACTTACTCTTCCTTCAATTTACTAGTAATATCCTCCTGGACTTATGTCTCTTTTTGAGTATTTCTTTAATGAGTACTCCAAAGAAGAATTTTGTGTGATAAAACATCTAATGTTTAAAAAAATAAATGAGTGTCTTTATTTCAGGCATGCATTTGAATAATATTCTAGAAATATATGTAAAATTGCAAGTTTGAACTTTTTATCAAAATTCTTTCAAATCTTACTTTGTTTTCTTCTTTCATTCTGTTCCCCTCACACTGTTCTTGTGACAGGGATGCTGTTGAAAAATCTAAGTCAATGTAAAGCTTGTTCCCTCATTTTTTTTTCTTTCGTGGGATCTTCATGATAATTTTTGGCTTTGAAGTTTATAAGGCATTGAATTTAGATATGAATGTTTTGATGTACTCAGACTAAATTTTTAAAAAAATTCTCTCATAGTTTATATATTCCATGAGCTTGGGAAAGTTTAAAATAATGACTTCATCTAATATTTCTCCTTTTTGTATTTTTCTTTTTCCTACTTGTTTGGTTTGTTGACACTTGTATTTCAAATCTCCATTTTTTTTAACTTTTATTTTGCATTTTTTTACTTGGTGACCTCCTCTTAATGCCCTCTTTCAAGAGTTCCTCAGTCTGATCTTTTAACTCCTAATTCACTTTTTTGTTGAACTATACTGTTAATCAACTCCTCTGCTGACTTAGTTAAAACTTTTGTATGCAATAGCTCAAGCTGATTATTTTAATGACTTCCTGGTCCTGCTTTGTTTTTCTGTTATCTTTTTTAGTAGTTGAGGGCATTTATTATGCATATTTAAAAATCTTACTCTCTGAGATCCATTAATTTTGCGTAATGTCATATAATTTTAAGGAGAGAAAGGTAAGCCTCAGGGCAGTTTCTGATGTTAACTATAGGCAAACCTCACCCCGTTTTTACCCTCTTCTACTAGGTAATATTCTCTCAGGTAACTGCCCTTGATCTCCATTTCTTTGTTTGTTCTCTTCCAATAGTTGCTCTTCTGGATTTTAAAAATGTAATCTATAATGAGTAGAGAGAAGGAGGAAACACTTCCTCTTGGCCCCTCTGCCAGGTACTAAGTTGCCAAGGTTTACCTACATAACTGGGAACTGTCACAAGGCTTGCAATGTGGACACAAGCGAAAGAACAAAAGCAAAGTCTTCCCCAGTAGCCTTTTGCTTTTCCTAGGAATCCAGCTCTCTTCATTCCCTCTTCACACTCTTAGCAGCTACCTTTGGCTTCTACAAATTTATCTCCATTCAATTCTCATGTTAGCTTCCAGGATACATCAAATTCACCAACATTTCTTTAATATCCTCAGCATTATATTCAGAGAAGTGACTCAGCAAAAGCCTATGCTATTTGGCCATTTGTCTAGGATAAAAATGTAAATTTACATCACAGTCACTCTATATGCCAAATGATTATTTCAGATAAAGAGTGCTATAGAATTAAAAACCTGAAAGAAGTAGGATTAGCATACAATCTACATAACGCCCAATATGTCAAACTCATATCCAAAAGAGCTACAAAATAAATACATAAATAAATAAACAGACAAACAAATGCAGGATAGGAGACTCCCTAATACTTAAATATAACTGAGAGGCCCCCAGACGTCCACATTCCTACCATGGGCTCATAATTCTAGCCACGGGGTAGCCCCTCAACCTTCATGGGCCCTGAGACTGACATAGAGAGCTCCCTTGAAAGCACACTAAGGCATTGCTGAGAGAAGAAGCTGACACCGGGTCCCCAAAATCCTTGAGCCCTAAGTAGTAACACCACAATGCCCCAGTGGTGGGATAGGAGCCCAGCTCCCACCATTCTGCGTCCTGCCCTGCAACCAGGGCTGAGACAGGAGCCATGGACAGCCATCCCACACACTAACACCCACTATTGCAGAAGGGCAGCCATGCATTTTTATGCATGCTGAGGACAAATTCCACTCTACACAACCAGTGCAGACTGCTGTGGGCCAAGGCACAAGTGAAGCCAATCTCCCTCACCCGCCCCTCTAGCTTCCTGCCTACTGATCCCAGGAAAAGCAACTCTGTCCTTCATAGGAGCAGGGCCACAGCACAGCCACTGCCTTCTCCACCTGAGTATTCCACCAGGGGCCTAGGGCTCCCCTGCTTCTGCATACCAAGGCCAGCCTCTATATACACCACCAGGGGACCTGAGGGTGTAGTCTGGCCTGGTTCTACACTTCCAATAGTAGCCAAGCACACCATCCGCAGGCCTAGGGATATTTACCTGTGACACCTCAGCATTCCCCCTGGAGTCTAAGATCAGACCCACTAAACCTGCCACTACCATTGCAGCTGGTATTCACCCATGTGCACCATGTGTGCACCTGGGGATAGGCCTGCCCAACCCATCGTAGTCACCACCAACACCAGCATAGACCACTTGGGTCTCAGAAGGCTTTCTCACCACTGCTACTGCCATCACTCACATTATGCCCAATGTCCAGGGGCTCAAGCCCAGCCCACTAATGTCATTGCAGGAACCTGCGCAAACTACTTGGAAGCTCAGAAATTGGATGACATGGACTTACTAATACCAGGGCCAGCATACACTGCCATATGACCCAAGAACAGGTACGCTGAGCTCAATGCTGCCACCACTGAGGCCCAAAGACTGGCCAACCTGGTGACCCAGTTCCAAGAAAAACCTCACCACTGCCTCCTCTAACAACTGCACCCCAAGCCACCAATTAAGTCACAGACACCACTGATGCTCTTTATAGCCAAAAAAAGAATACAGAGACTGCACTACTGCACTCAGTATCAAGCCAAAGTGTCCTATCTAACCAGCATAATAGATTCATCTTCAGGAAAAACTTTTCCCCTATGACCACAAATTCAAAAAACTGAACGAAGTGACTGTCATGCCAAATGTGCAGATATCAAAGTAAGAACACAGGAAACATGAAAAAGCAAGAAAATATGACATCTCCAAAGGAACACAATGATTCTCCAACAAGAGATCCCAATCAAAAAGAAACCCTGGAAAAATAATTTGAAACTTTGATACTAAATATGCTCAGCAAATTCAAAAAACTGAAAGAAGTGACTGTTATGCCAAATGTGCGGATATCAAAGTAAGCACACAGGAAACATGAAAAAGCAAGAAAATATGACATCTCCAAAGGAACACAATGATCCTCCAGCAACAGATCCCAATCAGAAAGAAACCCTGGAAAAAGATTGAAACTTTGATACTAAAGATGCTCAGTGAAATAAAAAGCATTTGGGAAAACAACACAAAAATTCAGAAAAACAATTTGGGATATTAATGAATTTACTAAAGAAATAAATATAAAAAAGTTCATCCAAAAAGTGGGAACATGCAATGTTTGTCTTTTTGTGCCTGGCCTATTTTACTTAACATAATGACATCTAGTTTTATCCATGTTGTTGCAAAAGAATTTTCTTCCTTTTTATGGCTATGTAGTATTCCATGGTGTATATACACCACAATTTATTTATCCACTCATTAGTCAATAGGCACTTAGGCTGGTGCCATATCTTTGGAATTGTGAATTGTACTGCAGTAACATACCACATGCAGGTGTCTTTTTGATGCAATGACTTCTAATCCTTTGGGTGCATCTCAGTATTGAAATTGCCGGATCAAATGATAGATCTACTTTTAGTTCTTTAAGAAATCTCCCTACTGCTTTCCATAGAGATTGTACTAATTTACATTCCCATCAGCAATATATAAACATTCCCTTTTCACCACAACTGTGCCAACATCTATTGTTTTTTGACTTTTTAATAATGGCCATTCTGGCTGGGGGAAGGTGGTATCTCATTGTGGTTTAAAATTGCATTTCCCTGATGATTAGTGATGTTGAATATTTTTTATATGTTTTTGGCCATTTCTACATCTCCTTTTGAGAAATATCTATTCATGTCATTTTCCCATAATATGATGGAATTATTTGTTGTTATTTTTGCTGGTTTGAGTTTCTTACAGATTCTGGATATTAGTCTTTTGTCAGATGCATAGTTTACAAATATATTCTCCCATTTTATGGGTTGTTTGTTTACTCTAATAATTATTACTCTTGCTATACAGAAGCTTTTTAGTTTAATTAGGCACCATTTATTTATTTTTGGCTTTGTTGCATTTGCTTTTGGGATCTTGGTTATAAACTCTTTGCCTAGGCCAATTTCCAGAAGAGTTTTTCCTAGGTTTTCTTCTAGAATTTTTGTGGTTTCAGAACTAAGATTTGTGTTTTTGATCCATCTTGAGTTGATTTTTGTATAAGGTGAGAGATAGTAATTCAGTTTCATTCTTCCACAAGTGGCTATCCAGTTTTCCCAGCGCCATTTATTAAATAGGGTGTTCTTTTTCCAATTTATGTTTTCATATGCTTTGTCAAAAATCAGTTGGTTGTTGGTATTTGGCTTTATTTTTGGATTTTCTATTCTGTTCCATTGGTCTATTTGTCTACATTTATATCAGTACCATGCTGTTTTGCTAACTATAGTCTTGTAGTTTAAAGTCAGGTAATGTGGCCAAGTGTGGTGGCTCATGCCTGTAATCCCAGCACTTTGGGAGGCCAAGGTGGGTGAATTATTTGAGGTGAGAAGTTCAAGACCAGCCTGACCAACATGGTAAAATCCCATCTCTACTAAAAATACAAAAATTAGCCAGGCATGGTGGCAAGCGCCTGTAGTCCCAGCTACTTGGGAGGCAGAGGCAGGAGAATTGCTCAAACTCAGGAGGCAGAGGTTGCAGTGAGCCAAAATTATACCACTGCACTCCAGCCTGAGTGAAAGAGAGGCTCTATCTCAAAGAAAAAATTAATTAATTAATTAAAAAATAAAGTCAGGTAATGTGATGCCTCTAGATTTGTTCTTTTTGCTTAGGATTTCCTTGGCTATTTGGGCTCCTTTTTGCTTCCATGTGAATTTTAGGATTATTTTTTCTAATTATGTAAAACATTATGTTGGTATTTTGGTAGGAATTACACAGAATCTGTATATTGCTTTGAGCAATATGGTCATTTTCACGCTATTGATTCTTCCACTCCATGAACATGGAATGTGTTTCTATTTGTTTCTGTCATCTATAATTTCTTTCAGTAGTGTTTCATAGTTCTCCTTATAGAGATCTTTCATCTCCTTAGCTAAGAATATTCTTAGATATTTTAATTTTTTGCAGCAATTGTAAAAGGATTTGAGTTATTGATTTTTCAGGTTGGTTGTTAGTGTGTAACAGTGCTACTTATTTGTGTACATTGATTTTGTAACCTAAGATTTACTGAATTTGTTTATCAAATCTAGGAGTCTTTTGGAGAGGTCTTTTGGGTTTTCCAGATATATGATCATATTATTGGTGAACAGTGATATTTTGACTTCCTGTTTTCCAATTTGAATGTTCTTTATTTCTTTCTCTTGCCTGATTGCTCTGGCTATGTCTTTCAGGACTATGTTGAATATAAATGGTGAAAGTGGGCACCCTTGTCTTTTTTCAGTTTTGTAGGTTCCTTTTGGAGTTGATTTTTAGTTTTATTTCACTGTAGTCTAAGAAGACACTTGATATGATATTTATTTTAAAAATTTATTGAGACTTGTGGCCTGTCATATGGTCTATCTTGGAGAATGTTCTATATGCTGATGAAAGTAATGTATATTCTGCAGCTCTTGGGTAGAATGTTCTGTAAATATCTGTTAGGTTCATTTGTTCTACAGTGTAGTTTAAGTCCATTGTTTCTTTGTTGATTTTCTCAATTATCTGTCTAGTGCTGTCAGTGGAGTGTTGAAGTCCTCCACTGTTACTGTGTGGCTATCTCATTTCTTAGGTCTAGAAGTAATTGTCTTGTGAATCTGAGAGATCCAGAGTTAGGTGCATATAGTTTTAGGATTGTAATATCTTCTTGTTGGATGTATCCTTTTATCATTATATAATGACTTTGTCATTATTATTGCATTAAAATGTTTTATGTGATACAAAATAGCTACTCCTGTTTGTTGTGGTTTCCATTTGCATGGAATACCTTTTTCCACTCCTTTACCTTGAGTTTATATGAATCCTTATGTTTTAGGTGAGTCTCTTGAAGACAGCAGATAATTGGTTTGTAATGTTTTAATTCATTCTGCCAATCTGTATCTTTTAACCATTTAGGGTATTTACATTCAATGTTAATATTGAGAGACGAAGTACTGTTCCAGTTATCATGCTGATTGTTATTTTATTTATTGTGTTATTGTTTTATAGGCCCTGTGAGTTTTATGCTTTACAGAGGTTCTATTCTTGTTTATATCAACTTTTTGTTTCAAGATTCAGAAGTCCTTTTAAGCATTTCTTGCAGGGCTGGTCTAGTAGTGACAAATTCCCTCAGCATTTGTTTGTCTGAAAATAACTTTATTTCTCTTTCACTTATGAAACTTAGTTTTGCTAGGTATAAAATCTTTGGCTATTCTGTTTAAATAGTCTAAAGATAGGATCCCAATCTCTTCTGGCCTGCAAGGTTTCTGCTGAGAAATCTGCTGTTAGTTTGATAGATTTTCCTTTATATCCTTCACAGGTTACCTGATACTTTTGTCTCACTGCTCTTATAGTTCTTTCCTTCATTTAACTTTAGATAGCCTGGTGACAAGATACCTTGGTGATATCATTTTTGTAATGAATCTCCAAAGAGTTTTTTGAGCTTCTTGTATTTGTATATGAAAGTGTCTAGCAAGGCCAGGGAAATCGTCCTCAATTATTCTCTCAAATAACTTTTTCAATTTTTTTGCCTTTTCTTCTCCCTCAGGAAACCAATTATTTTTAGGTTTGGCCATTTTACATAATGCTATACCTCTTGGAGACTTTGTTCATGTCTTTTGATTCCTTTCTCTTTATTTTTGTCTGATTGTCTTTGAGCCCTGAAATTCTTTCTTCCACCTGGTCTAGTCTATTGTTAAAACTTTGCACTGCATTATGTAATTGCCTAAATGTGTCCTTTATTTCTAGAAGTTCTGATTGTTTTTTCTTTAAAATATTTATCTTTTTAGAAAAGTTTTCATTCATATCCTGAATTGTTTATTTTTTAATTTCTTTATGTTGGTTTTCACCTTTCTCTTGTATCTCCTTGAGTAGCTAAATAATCAACCTTTTGAATTTTTTATTTTGTATTTCAATGATTTCATCTTGGTTTGGATTCATTGCTGAAGAGACAGTGTGATCTTTTGGGTGTGTTATAGAACCCTGTTTTGCCATTTTGCCAGAATTATTTTTCTGGTTTCTTCTCATTTGGGTAGACTATTTATTCTAATTAGTCTTGACTTTATTTTTTATTTGACTGTGTTATTTTAATTTCAATTTTAACCCCTTAATGATGTGACCTTAATGTTTATAGTTTATTGTAGCCTAATTTTGTGCTTGGTGCTTTCTGAGGTGAAGACTCTGTATGAGTTCTTTGGTTACAGAGAGTATTTGCATGATGGCTTTCTCACATGCTGGCTGTAATAGCAATGTGCTCAATGTGTGAGCAAGTTCACTATCTTCTATGAAGTTGGAGTGACAGAAGTCTCTTAAAGTTTATCGCATTTCCCTGTGATGTGCACTTTTCTGTATTTATTTTTCCCCAGTATTTTATTTACTGAGTTGAATAGTTCAAGCTTTAGGCCATTAGGAGAGGTGTCTCTGGGTAGAAACAAGCTATGGCTAAAGCAGGAGGGAAAATGAAATACCAATGGTAGGCAGAGGTCCCAGCCTTGACAGAAGTGGCTTGGGGAATTCTCAGTGAATGCACTGAGGTATTATCATGGGAAAGTGTGGGAGCCACCTCAGCTCCCCTGCCCGGCCAGCAGGAAAGTGATCCACTTCTTAGTCACACTCCTGAATCAGTATTCCAGCTATTCAGAACATACAGGCACCTCTAATATCTGCAAGAATGTTGATGTTCCAAGTAGAAGGGAATTGTGACTCTACCCCTCATGCAAGCCTGAACCTGAAGGGCACTCCAGTGGGAATGAAGTCACCCTTAAATATTACAGAAAGGCTCTCTATAGGTGCACCCATGCCAACCTGCCATGAAAAAAGCCCCAGCTGTGTCTGCAGTGGTGGATGAGAGGGAAAAGAAGTCTCCTTCTCTAAGACCCTTCAGGACTGCCTAATTATTGAGGAAGAGCTGTAAATTTTCCCACTGAATCTAGCACTGCACCTATGCCTCTGCTAAAAGCAACTTCCCACCAGCAGAAAGATCTGGGACTCAAGGCCTCCTGTCCAAACTCTTTTGTCCCACAGGGTGTTCCCTTGATGTGGTACATTCCTCCTTCCCTTAGGAATAGGAGTCCCTGAGAGCTAGACTACTGACTACTATAAATGCTGCTGCTCATATGGCTCTAGCTGCCCAGTGGGGCTGCCACCCTCCAGGCTAGTGCTGGGGAATTTCTCAGGCAGATTTTTTTCCTCCAAAATGATTGTATTAAAATATTTTGCATACTCTCACAATGCAAAATCTAGACAGATTAGTATTTGCTACCAATTAAAATGAGTATAGTCTAAAACACATCTGAAGAGGAAGTTACCACTTTTACAGTTTCCCTCATAACAGGTAAAGTACATTCAGATTAGTAGATGTTTATTTAGAACGGCCAGAAAATGTCCTGAACTTTGAGCAGAGTCTAAAAATGTATACCATTTAATAAGTAAAAAAAAAAAAAATGTGGGAAGAGATGCAGTCTGCAAACAGAGGCATCTGTATGGGTTGAATGTTTGTGGAAACATTCACAGATATCAGTGTCCACATCAAGGTTTGGGATTTTAAACATTGACAGACAGCCTGAATTACAGATTATGATGACAAAACCTCATCCTAAATTTTGTAATAAATTGTGTTATATCTGTAGGTGATTAGAAATCAGTTGAAATAACACCATAGTTTTTCTTCCTTTATTCAATTTACAATGAAAAAATATTATATACACACATACTTTGATTGTTCTGGCATTGTCACAATAAAAATATTGTGAGTTTTAATCTGCACAAATGAGTAAGAACATTTTATATTTGGGGAAAAAGAAAAAGGAAATTGTTTTTAAAAGAGTAAAACTGCTTTTGCTGTCATTGAAAGGCTATTGATAGTTTCATTAATGGCACTTAGAAATATCTGTTGTTAGACTCTTTGTAAATCTTGTTAGCAAAAGAGGTGTTATCTTTTCTCCTCATCTCTGACTTCCCTGTATAAAATAATATTCCCATCATTCTTTATCCCTTCTTGCCCTTTATTTTCTTTATTGCATTCATCACCAGCTCCAAAACTGTCTGCTGTCTTCTTTCCCACCCCTACCACTCCTCTGCCAAAAGTATTATCTTCCAGATGATGGAGAGGTGGTCTGCTTTGCTCAATGTCAAATCTCAGCACCTTAGAACAGTGTGTGTTCCAGTAGGTGCTTAATAAATATTAAATTAATGAGTAAAAAAATTAGAACTAGAAAATTTAAAGAGCCTTTTAAAAAAAAATTAAAGGTGTGGAGACTTGCAATTGAGTAATCGAAGTATAATAATAATGGAATTGAAATCTGCAATTTTTCACTATGACTTTGCGCAAACTATTGCGCATCAGTACCACAATTAACTTCCTGTCCATTCATGGTCATACTGTGCTATTTACATGGCTGAAATATTTAGTAAAAAGCAATATATTTAGGTAACTATTAAGATGATTTTTGTTCCAGAAGGATAGACTGACAGAAATACTAATATAAGTCAAGCTCTGATCTGTATAGTACGAGCAGAAATCCAGTAACTGGATTAGTTTACTAAGGTAGAAATGGTTCAGATCAAGGTAAAAAATAATTACGTTCTCACCGACCTTACACTTTAAGCAGTGTTAAGAAAAACATGTAAGCTCCTAAAGCCTCTCTGATTTACCTTGAATTATGTGTCTTTGTTTCCACCATTATTTTTCCTCTGGTGGATCAATGTGGGTTTAAATCCAACAAGTTCGAGTGATAAGTAATTTTCCCAAAAAGAGAGTAGCCTAATAGCTGCTTGCTTTAAAAGACTTATCTTGACATTTGTGGAGAATTCTCTTAAATGGGAAATCATCAAGTACAATACAGTTTTTAACAGTGAGCAAAAAAATGCTCCAGACAGTATCAGTTCTATAAATGTGATGAATATTATACTTATTCTGAACAAGAGGCATCTGCACAAGAGCTATCTAGAAACTAAGGCTCCCTTCATTTAGGACTGCATCTCTTATCTGAGGTCTCAGAGGGAGTTTTTAGGGCAGATGGAATTAATCAATCAAGGAACCAAAAACTATTAAGCCAGCAAAAGATAAATATAATGATGGTAATTAAAGTGTCAAAAATAAGATTTCTTCAACTCTCTTTCATTCTATTCCACATAGTAGATATCTGAACTGTTATCATGGTACAGTTTTTCAGGCTTTCATGATCAATTCCTTACTCATTTGGAAGTATAAACCTCAAGAACTACTGTGTCCAGAATTGGTGGGGTCTCAATGACTTCAAGAATGAAGCTGTGGACCCTCGCAGTGAGTGTTACAGTTCTTAAAGGAGGCGTGTCCAGAGTTTGTTCCTTCTGATGTTCAAATGTGTTCGGACTTTCTTCCTTCTGGTGGGTTCCTGGTCTCGCTGGCTCAGGAGTGAAGCTGCAGACCTTCGCAGTGAGTGTTATAGCTCATAAAGGCAGTGTGGACCCAAAGAGTGAGCAGTAGCAAGATTTATTGCAAAGAGCAAAAGAACAAAGCTTCCACAGTGTGGAAGGGGACCCCAGCCAGTTGCCACTGCTGGCTCGAGCAGCCTGCTGTTATTCTCTTATCTGGCCCCACCCACATCCTGCTGATTGGTAGAGCCGAGTGGTCTGTTTTGACAGGGTGCTGATTGGTGCGTTTGCAATCCCTGAGCTAGACACAAAGGTTCTCCACGTCCCCACCAGATTAGCTAGATACACAGTGTCGATTGGTGCATTCACAAACCCTGAGCTAGACACAGGGTGCTGATTGGTGTGTTTACAAACCTTGAGCTAGATACAGAGTGCCAATTGGTGTATTTACAATCCCTGAGCTAGACATAAAGGTTCTCCACCTCCCCACCAGACTCAGGAGCCCAGCTGGCTTCACCCAGTGGATCCCGCACGGGGGCTGCAGGTGGAGCTGCCTGCCAGTCCCGCGCCGTGCACCCGCACTCCTCAGCCCTTGGGTGGTCGATGGGACTGGGCACCCTGGAGCAGGGGGCGGTGCTCATCCAGGAGGCTCAGGCCACACAGGAGCCCACGGAGGGGGTGGGAGGCTCAGGCATGGCGGGCTGCAGGTCCCGAGCCCTGCCCCGCGAGAAGGCAGCTAAGGCCTGGCGAGAAATCGAGCGCAGTGCCGGTGGGCTGGCACTGCTGGGGGACCCAGTAACCCTCCACAGCCACTGGCCCAGGTGCTAAGCCCCTCATTGCCTGGGGCGGCAGGGCCGGCTGCTCTGAGTGCAGGGCCCGCCAAGCCCACGCCCACCCGGAACTCCAGCTGGCCCGCAAGCAGAGGGCACAGCCCTGGTTCCAAGCTCGCGCCTCTCCCTCCACACCTCCCTGCAAGCTGAGGGAGCCGGCTCCGGCCTTGGTCAGCCCAGAAAGGGGCTCCTACAGTGCAGCGGTGGGCTTAAGGGCTCAAGTGCCGCCAAAGTGGGAGCCCAGGCAGAGGAGGCGCCGAGAGCGAGCGAGGGCTGTGAGGACTGCCAGCACGCTGTCACCTCTCACTACTTTAGTCTCAAAATACACTTACTGACTACCAGGATCACAAGTTACAGAGTAATTTTCAAATACTTGCTTCTCCAAGAGAGATGAGATCCACATCTTTACAGGGTGATTTTTAT
The DNA here is from genome assembly GCF_009828535.3 of Hylobates moloch. Taxonomy (NCBI): domain Eukaryota; kingdom Metazoa; phylum Chordata; class Mammalia; order Primates; family Hylobatidae; genus Hylobates; species Hylobates moloch. Next base: position 92,305,785 of record NW_026652284.1, read on the forward strand.
GATGCAGCCTTGAGTGCCAGGGTTCAGGGTAGAGTAGGAAGGCTCTTTGTGCATATGTTTTAGTGATGATGCCATTATATGTATTTGATAATAAATAAGAGATGAATTCCACAGAGTAAGGAACTTCTGTCCAGTGGGACATAGGTGTCTACATTCCTCCTTACTGGCAAATGATGCCTTGTGAACTGTTGCTACCATCTGATATTGTTTAATCCCACAGGGTTTCAATATAATTTTTCAGGGCCAGAATTTAATTAGAAGATAGAAAAATAAGAAGATCAATGAAGTTAGACCCTACCTTTGTAAACAATTTAGAAGATCTTAATACTATGATGCTATTTATTCATTGGTTATCTACAAGTTGGATAAGATCATGTACCCATCCATAGAAGCTTTGCTGAAATAATTTAATCAGGGCCACTTCTAGTTCTCTGTTTGGCATAGACTTCACAGCCATAAGAGTTTATGGTAAAGATTTAGACTTCTTTTGAGAATATGTCATGATGAATGTTAGCCAATTTGATCTCCGAAATCTGTTTACTACTCCTTAAAAGTAAATTAGGAATGCAAGACTTGCTGTCCTTTGAATTTTACTGATCAGTTTATGTATCTCACCTGTGAAGTGAATCTGTCAGTCACTGGCCGTTAAAACAGGCAATCCACATTCAGGAATAAAATCATTTCAATTCTTCGTATTGATGTAATTGAATCTGCTTTTCTGACTGACTTGGTTAGTATAAAAATAAGCATATAATTGGTAGACAACATTGATATCAATTATCTTTACCCCAGTACAAAAGAAATTGAATTTCTCATAAGACATAGTCTCTATTCCCATGGGACATAAAATAGGTCATGTGAGCATAACAGGGAAGATAATCTGAAAGACCACTGGGCAACCTCCTAGAGCTTGTTACAGATTTTTACATGTAAAATTGACCACATAATTGGAAGTAAAACATTCCTCAGGAAATGCAAAAGAACGGAAATCATAACAAATAGTCTCTCAGACAACAGTGCAATCAAATCAGAACTCAGAATTAAGAAACTCACTCAAAACCACACAACTACATGGAAACTGAACAGCCTGCTCCTGAATGACTACTGGGTAAATGACAAAATGAAGGCAGAAATAAAGATGTTCTTTGAAACCAATGAGAACAAAGACACAACATACTAGAATCTCTGGGACACATTTAAAGCAGTGTGTAGAGGGAAATTTATAGCACTAAATGTCCACAAGAGGAAGCAGGAGAGATCTAAAATTGTCACCCTAACATCAAAATTAAAAGAACTAGAGAAGCAAGGGTAAACAAATTCAAAAGCTAGCAGTAGGCAAGAAATAACAGATCAGAGCAGAACTGAAGGAGACAGAGACACAAAAATCCATTCAAAAAATCAATGAATCCAGGAGCTGGTTTTTTGAAAAGATCAACAAAACAGACTACTAGCCAGACTAATAAAGAAGAAAAGAGAGAAGAATGAAATAGATGCAATAAAAGGTGATAAAAGGGATATCACCATCAATCCCACAGAAATAGAAACTACCATCACAGAATACTATAAACACCTCTATGCAAATGAACTAGAAAATCTAGAAGAAATGGACAAATTCCTGGACACATACACCCTTCCAAGACTAAACAAGGAAGAAGTCCAATACCTGAATAGACCAATAACAAGTTCTGAAATAGAGGCAGCAATTAAGAGCCTACCAATAAAAAACTAAGTCCAGGACCAGATGGATTCACAGCCGAATTCTACCAGAGGTACAAAGAGGAGCTGGTACCATTCCTTCTGAAACTATTCCAATCAATAGAAAAAGAGGAAATACTCCCTAACTAATTTTATGAGGCCAGTATCACCCTGATACCAAAACCTGGCAGAGACAAAAGAAAAAAATAAATTTCTGGCCAATATCCCTGATGAACATCCATGCAAAAATCCTCAGTAAAATACCAGCAAACTGAATCCAGCAGCACATGAAAAACTTATCCACCATGATCAAGTTGGCTTCATTCCTGGGATGCAAGGCTGGTTCAACATATGCAAATCAATAAATGTAATCCATCACATAAACAGAACCAATGACAAAAACCACATGATTATCTCAATAGATGCAGAAAAGGCCTTCAACAAAATACAACAGCCCTTCATGCTAAAAACTCTCAATAAACCTGGCATTGATGGAACCCATCTCAAAATAATAAGACCTATTTATGACAAACCCACAGCCAATATCATACTGAATGGGCAAAAACTGGAAGCATTCCCTTTGAAAACTGGCACAAGACAAGGATGCCCTCTCTCACCATTCCTAAACAACATAGTGCTGGAAATTCTGGTCAGGGCAATCAGGCAAGGGAAAGAAATAAAGGGTATTCAAGTAGGAAAAGAGGAAGTAAAATTGTCCCTGTTTGCAGATGACATGATTGGATATTTAAAAAACCCCATTGTCTCAGCCCAAAATCTCCTTAAGCTGATAAGCAACTTCAGCAAAGTCTCAGGATACAAAATCAATGTGCAAAAATCACAAGCATTCTTATACACCAGTAACAGACAAACAGAGAGCCAAATCATGAGTGAACTCCCATTCGCAACTGTTACAAAGAGGATAAGATACCTAGGAATCCAACTTACAAGGAATGTGAAGGACCTCTTCAAGGAGAACTACAAACCACTTATCAAGGAAATAAGAGAGGACACAAACAAATGGAAAAACATTCATCCTCATACATAGGGAGAATCAATATCATCAAAATGGCCACACTGCCCAAAGTAATTAATAGATTCAATGCTATCCCCATCATGCTACCATTGACTTTCTTCACAGAATTGGAGAAAAACTACTTTACATTTTATGTGGAACCAAAAAGGAGCCTGCATAGCCAAGACAATCATAAGCAAAAAGAACAAAGCTGGAGGCATCATGCTACCTGACTTCAAACTATACTACAAGGCTACAGTACCAAAACAGCATGGTATAGGTATCAAAATAGATAGACCAATGAAACAGAACAAAGGCCTCAGAAATAATGCCACACATATACAACCATCTGATCTTTGAAAAACCTGACAAAAAAAGCAATGTGGGAAAGGATTCCCTATTTAATAAATGGTATTGGGAAAACTGGCTAGCCATATGCAGGAAGCTGAAACTGGATCCCTTTCTTATACATTATATAAAAATTAACTCAAGATGGATTAAAGACTTAAACATAAGACCTAAAACCATAAAAACCCTAGAAGAAAACCTAGGCAATACCATTCAGGACATAGGCATGGGCAAATACTTCATGACTAAAACACCAAAAGCAATGGCAATAAAAGCCAAAATTGACAAATGGGATGTGATTAATCTAAAGAGCTTCTGCACAGCAAAAGAAACTATCATCAGAGTGAACAGGCAACCTACAGAATGAGAGAAAATTTTTGCAATCTATCCCACTGACAAAGGGATAACATCCAGAATCTATGAAGAACTTAAACAGATTAACAAGAAAAAAACAATCCCATCAAAAAGTGGGCAAAGGGTATGAACAGACATTTCTCAAAAGAAGACATTTATGCAGCCAACAGACATATTAGAAAAAGTTCATAATCACTGGTCATTAGAGAAATGCAAATCAAAACCAGAATGAGATACAATCTCATGCCAGTTAGAATAGCGATCATTAAAAAGTCAGGAAACAACAGATGCTGGAGAGGATGTGGAGAAATAGGAATGCTTTTACACTGTTGGTGGGAGTGTAAATTAGTTCAACCATTGTGGAAGACAGTGTGGTGATTCCTCGATGATCTAGAACCAGAAATACCAATTGAACCAGCAATCTCATTACTGGGTATATACCCAAAGGATTATAAATCATTCTACTATAAAGACACATGTACACATATGTTTATTGCGGCACCATTCACAATAGCAAAGATTTGGAACCAACCCAAATGCTCATCAATGATAGACTGGATAAAGAAAACGTGGCACATATACACCATGGAATACTATGCAGCCATAAAAAAGGATGAGTTCATGTCCTTTGCAGGGACATGGATGATGCTGGAAACCATCATTCTCAGCAAACTAATGCAAGAACAGAAAACAAAACACCACATGTTCTCACTCATAAGTGGGAGTTGAACAATGAGAACATATGGACACAGGGAGGGAAACATCACACACGGGGGACCTATCAGGGAATGGGGATCTAGGGGAGACATAGCTTTAGGAGAAATACCTAATGTAGATGATGGGTTGATGGGTACAGCAAACCACCATGGCACATGTATACCTATGTAACAAACCTGCACATTCTGCACATGTACCCCAGAACTTAATAATAATAAAAGGTAAAATTCAATTTTATTTTTCATTATTATTTTTGTTTAAATTTTAGACATTTAAATCTTAAAAAATGTTTTATATCTTGTGGGGAAGGTTTTGGAAAGACTCCATTTAGTTCTAATAAAAATGTAAAGTCACCTACCAAGGAAGATAAAAGGTAAAGATCAATTCTTATTTAAAATGTTTTTTAAAAGCCTTCATTAGTAATTTTCCTGCTTCAAACTTTTTCTTTACTCTTTAATTTGGTTTTTAATGTGTTATATATTGGAAACTTTAAAAGGATTTAAGCTAATGCAGTTATTGTTTATTATTGGCTATCTAAAGAAATAGTATGGTTTTTGTCACTTATCTGAGTGTGTCCAGTAATCTATTTTCAGCAGACTGAGTTTTGTAGGTGGTCTTTGCACGAGAAATTTTCAAGTACTTTAACTAGTTTAAGTTGTTGCTGATAAAGATATTTTAATTGTTTATGTTGTATTCAATCAGAGAAAGGAGGCCTCTCCACTTGAATTTAACTTACAGTACCACCTTGGACCTTTCAACTTCCATATCCCAGAAAGGTCAGTGATTTTCTCCGGGGAGGAGGTCAAGATGCTATGCCTTCACCTTCATGGTGCCTCTGGGAAGAGCTACCGGCTCTCAGCGAGTTCCACAGTACATGTGAGAAAAAGGACTCACATGGCCATTAAACTTTAATTTATCTTCTAATTACCTTTCCTTTAGCATGTGTGTATTAAAATTATCACGACTTCTTTAACATTTTAGTGTAAAGAGACTTTACCTTATTTTATTAATATTACTTATCAACATTGTTGGTGCATAAGGCTAATTTAATAGTATTTAAATACATTTTTAAATTAATAAGCTATATTTCCTAGGCCTTTTGTTTTTAACCTTTACTCCGACATTATTTGGTCTAATGAAATAGTTCTATCATTTGAGTGTACCACCTAACCGTTCTGTGCCTCAGCTTTACATTTGCAATGATAGTCAGTCACAGGCCAGCCCCAAAGCCTGAAGAAGTTAATGTATGTAGATGACCTTGAACAGTTCCAGATACAATGGAAAAAAAAAACAGAAATATACTACTGTTATAATGGTTAGATATATATCTCTCTGTTTTATTTTTATATTTTCCCCCAAAATTTTAGGTGCATGGAGCAATTATTAATAGTTCTTTCACGATCATTATTCTATCACTACTATTAGTTTTGTATCTACTGAGTAAATTTATTAACACCCTAAAAATACTTTTTCTAAATAGGTACAAGAATAGAGCTAATAAATAATACACAGAATTTCCATAAATCAGACTTTTTCAAACATATAATTTTGTTTTACATAATTAATGTTTCAAACTTTTAAAATTTCCAATATATAAGGTTGTTTTCAACAGGTGCTGGAGAGGATGTGGAGAAATAGGAACACTTTTACACTGTTGGTGGGACTGTCAACTAGTTCAAACATTGTGGAAGTCAGTGTGGCGATTCCTCAGGGATCTAGAACTAGAAGTACCATTTGATCCAGCCATCCCATTACTGGGTATATACCCAAAGGACTATAAATCATGCTGCTATAAAGACACATGCACACGTATGTTTATTGCGGCACTATTCACAATAGCAAAGACTTGGAACCAACCCGAATGTCCAACAATGATAGACTGGATTAAGAAAATGTGGCACATATACACCATGGAATACTATGCAGCCATAAAAAAGGATGAGTTCATGTCCTTTGTAGGGACATGGATGAAACTGGAAACCATCATTCTCAGTAAACTATCGCAAGGACAAAAAACCAAACACCACATGTTCTCACTCATAGGTGGGAACTGAACAATGAGAACACATGGACACAGGAAGGGGAACATCACACTCCCACTCCGGGGACTGTTGTGGAGTGGGGGTGGGGGGAGGGACAGCATTAGGAAATATACCTAATGCTAAATGACGAGTTAATGGGTGCAGCACACCAACATGGCACATGGATACATATGTAACAAACCTGCACATTGTGCACATGTACCCTAAAACTTAAAGTATAATAATAATAATAATAATAAATAAAATAAAAGATTGTTTTAAGTGCTTCAACCATTTTAAAATATAGGCAATAACCTAAACAATGAGTTATGACCATTTAAAAAGTTTTAATATCACCTTTAAAATTTCCTCTTTCCTTTACTTTTTTTTTTTTAACCTATTGATAAAGTCATATTCATTAAATTCTAGAGCAATTGTCACTTTCTTTTTTACTCTATCCCACAGATATAACTTGGGATTTAATTTCTTCAATTCCTCTTGTCTTACAAGGATTTTTTTTTTTTTTTTAGATGGAGTCTTGCTCTGTCTCCAGGCTGGAGTGCAGCGGCGTAATCTCGGCTCACTGCAACTTCCGCCTCCTGGTTCAAGCAATTATCCTGCCTCAGCCTCCCAAATAGCTGGGATTACAGGTATGTGTCACAACACCCGTATATTTTTTGTATTTTTAGTAGAGACACGGTTTCACCATGTTGGCCAGGATGGTCTCGATCTCTTGACTTTGTGATCCGCCCGCCTCGGCCTCCCAAAGAGCTGGGATTACAAGCGTGAGGCACCGCACTCGGCCCATCTTGCTAGGATTTTTTCAACAATTTTCTAAATTATTTTTAAAGCTAAAAGTTTCAGCTTTCCAATTTAAAGCCCTAATGAGAAAACTCTGTCCACTAAACTGTACGTTTTAAATTCATCTAGTTATGAAACAAACTGAAAAATTGCATTTCCAATGCTGTTAAAAGACTAAGATTTATCTACATTAAATTACCCAGTCAAAATGGTTTTAAATAATAAATATCCTATCCTAAAGAAACGTCACTTATTCAAGTATTTATTACTATTCTGTTTATAATTATGCTGGACTCTCATTCTTGGCACTTTTTAATATAAATCTGGCTCCAACATAAATATTATTCCAGATACTGTCAGGGTTCTTGGAAGAATAATGGTGTAAATCATGACATAAAATTATTTTCTTACTTCACAGTAAGAAACAAATTATGAACTCCACCTGATCACACCTATCTGAGTGCCTTTCTTATTGCAGCATTTCTTATTGAGGTATAATTTACATTCAATAACATATTAGGTATTCAATTTGCTGAGTTTTGACAAAGGTATACATATTTACTTGATTACCACAATCACAATATAAAATCTATCCATTAACCTAGAAATATCTCCTTCCCCAAAACTCCCTTTCATCAGCTTGTAGATCTGAGTCACCATCTCATGAAATATACTTTCTCTAGAAACTCACCTTTTATTCTTCTAAAAATGGCTTTACTTTCCTACATTTTTGAAGGATATCAAATTCTCAGTTACATGTTTTTATTCTTCCTTTATCCTTTTGAAAATAGTCATTCCAATGTTTTCTAGCTTTTATGGTTACTAATAAGTTATCTATTAATTGTATTATTGTGTTTGAATAATTTCATTTTCCTTTGCGTGGCTTCAAGAATTTCTTTTTCTCTTTGTCTTTCAGGAATTTGACTGTGATGTTCCCTGCAGTGGATCCTTTGTGTTTATCCTGCTTGGGATCTGTTGAGCTTCTTGGATCTGTAAATTAATGTGTTCCACAAATTTAGGAGATTTTCAGCCACTACAAGCATTTTTTTTCTTTCTTTTTCTTTCTCTTCTCGCTTTCTGAAAATCAATTTGAATAATTATTAGTCTTCTGTCTGGTTTATCTTGTCCCACAGGTCTCTAAGGTTCTGTTTATTTTCAGTCATTTTTAAATAATCTTTTCTCTCCTTCAAATTTGATTATGTTGTTATTCTACTGAGTTTCCTTATGTATTTTTCAAGAAAAGATTGTTTTTCTTCTGCCTGTTGTTTTAATTTATATTTTGTTTTTCTTGTGCCCCAGCAGCCTCCCTCACACATGCATAGTTTAGCTGTCAAAACTGATTGTGTGCAATTTACATTTGGTATTTAGAAGTCATTCCTGCTGTAGTTTTCAGGATGCCAGTTTTTTACTTTAAATTTGCAGCTGTTTTTCCAGCTCAGTGTTATAATCTCTAAAAGTGCCAGAGATAATCTCTGATAATTATGACACTTTTAGGTGATAAGGCTTCAGTTTTTCTGATCTCTTATTTATTTGTACAGTTATCTCCTTTTATATGCAGGGGATACTTTTCAAGAGCCCCAGTAAATACCTGAAACTGCAGATAGTAAAGAATCTTATATATGCTATGCATAGATTTCTTTTCTTCACAAATTTTGTTCCTTCTTTATTAAGTTAAAAACGTTTGCCTTTTCACTTAAAGAATACACTTTATGGCTTCTCTTTGGCATATCTGAATTGCCAGCATCACAACTCTTGCCCTTTGGGGTCATTATTAAGCAAAATCAGGGTTACTTGAACACAAGCACTGCTATACCCTGACAGTCAGTCTGATAACTGACAGCAGGGAGACCTACCATGAGATAGCAGGATGACCCTCTCATCAGGTCTGCTACTGGGCCTTGGCAAGTAGCTCTGATCACTGACACTACATCCACATTTCTCTTATTAGGTGTTCCGGGCCATGGGGCTCCCTCAGGCAACAGCTGCAGCAAGGAGGTAGGCCACACTTTTTCCAGGCGGGTCCTGCAGACAGGTAGGAATGCCTTGCTCCCAAGGCAGCCCTCATGACTCACCCTTCTCAGTGCTCTGAGAGGGTGGGCTCCAATTCTGTTCAAATTCCAGCCACACATCTCAGGCCAGCACTCCCAAGCTGTGCACTGCAGCCCTGGGACAAGCTCAGGCTTTTTGTTCCCTCCCCATCTTGTGGGCAGCAGGGGTGGGGAATGCAGCAGTGGTAATGTCAGGGGGTCTGTCAGCTGATTCTGGGTTTCTACCCCAGAGAAATGTAGAATCATGGCTGATTGGGGTGACCAGCTGAGGGTGAGGCAGCTGTTCTGCAAGCCCAAGCCAGAGGGCCCTGACTGGTGTAGAGCAACAGGGGCCACCAGGGATTGCAAGGAAAACAGGCTGGCATGTTCTTTGTAGGGTGGGTCCATGTGCTGTTGATGTGCAAAAGAATCAGAGTCATTGTTTCCTCCTTAGCCTGGGAAGAGTAAGAGCCTTACTGCAGCAGTGGCAATGGCAGAGGGGTTGTCAGTTGTCCCTGAGGGCTGTACCCCAGAGAAATGCAGAGCCACCACGAACTGCAGTGATTAGGTAGGGGTGGTGGCCCAAGCTAGGAGACCCTGCCCAGTGAGGAGCAGCAGGGGCAGGGACCCACATGGAAAACAGTCTGGCCATCTTTCTGTCTAGAAGCTGCTGTGTGCAGCTCTCATACAACCATTCATTCAGGCTCTTTGTTCCCTCCTCAGCCTTAGGGCAGCGGGGGCAGGGATTGTGGCAATGGCAATCACAGTGGGCCTGTTGGTTACCTCTGGGAGCTCTGTCCCAGAGAAATGCAGGCCCACAACCAGCCAGAGTGCTCAGGTAAGGGCAAGGTGGCTATTCTGAGGCCCAGACGAGCGGGCCTTTCCTGGCAAGGTGCAGAGAAGGCAAGGCCCGATTCCATCCACTCTCAGCACCATGGATGTGACCCCTATCCTAGGGCATGCAAAAAAGCCTGGCCTACCTTGTTGGCGGGGCTATGGCGGCTGGCACCAGGGTGCTCAGGGATCCAAGGCTTGTGGCGCTCATTGTGGGCTTGAGTGGTGGCTCTGACCAAACCCTAGGCAGCCTTCCATGTTGGTCTGGAAGTCGAGAGGGGTTAGGGGGATCTCCTGTGCCCAGGACTGCAAAGGTCTATGGCAGAAGTGTGGATCTCCAAGGGCTGTCACTCGTTCACCTTTTCCCTGCAGTAGGGAGCCTCCCTAGCTCTGTGACAATCCCAGGTGAGTGGCTGTCCTGCCTCACTCCTCTCTGCTCTCCATGGGTTTCCATGGCTTCCTTGATGAATCCCAACAGGACCTCTTGCATGATACACTTAAAGAGACAGTGTTTAGCTGCCGCTCTGTCTCCTCTCCATGAGAGCAGCATGCACTAGCTGCTTCTAGTGAGCCATCTTGGCATTTCTTCCTTGTATTTTCTTTTTTCACTATAATATGTTAACATTTCAGCTGAAATATTTTTATAGGCACTGTCATTTTGCCTTCATTGAGGGTACTTTTCTTCAAAAAGTATATTTACAAGATAAAATGAGCCAAATAATTTTCTATAATTTTGATCATTTAGTTTTATCAGATTTAGATATTGCTTAATATAGGCCTTAATTTTGTTACATTACATATAATTTATTTTCTACCTTAATTTTAAAGAAATATAGTCTAATGTTATTTTTTCAGTTTAATGACAATAATTATAATAAAAATCATCAAAAGAAGTTTTTCTCAATTTTTCTGAATACTTAAAGATTTATAACATAGTTTGAACAAAATGCCTCCATATTTTTAGAGAACATATTTACAAAAAAATGTTTAACGTCATTGAAGGAAAATTGATTTACAAATAACTTTTAAAAGTTTAAATGTTCTGGCCCGGTGTGGTGGCTCACGCCTGTAATCCCAGCACTTTGGGCGGCTGAGGCTGGTGGAACACCTGAGGTCAGGAGTTTGAGACCAGCCTGGCCAACATGGTGAAACCCCGTCTCTACTAAAAATACAAAAACTAGCCAGGCATGGTGGTGGCACCTGTAATCCCAGCTACTCAGGAGGCTGAGGCAGGAGAATCTCTTGAATCCAGGAGGTGGAGGTTGCAGTGAACCGAGATTGCGCCACTGCACTGCAGCCTGGGCAACAGAGGGAAACTCCGTCTCAAAAAAAAAAAAAAAAAAAAGTTGCAATGTTCCTTTAATATAAGCAAAAAAGGAGAAATCATGTACTGTAATATTGATTATGCATAAAGTCTTCTTTAAAAATTCTCTTCTTATGTAAGTATACATCTTTCACTACTACAACTTTTGTTTTGATTGGTAGAGGATTGCTCCTTCTTCAGTTGGGATTATAAATTTTTTTGCAACAAAATTCCAAGAACATTTTGCTCAGAAGCTTCTAAAGTTGGTAAGAACAATGTTTAGAGCATTATATTTTTTCCTTCAAATTTGTATTTATATCATTATTAAAAAAATCTTTAGATTCAACATTGAACATCTTAATTAAATTGCAAATATCAGTCACAAAAATAGTAGATGTTTCTGACCAAATCAAACTTTTTTTGATTCCATATGTTGGATAAAACAAATTATTTATTAATGGAATCAACTGTCTTTCTGTTCCCAGCATCTGATGATATTGACTTACTAGCGCCATGTAATTTTTTGCTGGATTCTTCTGGTAATGGATCTAACACATCAATAGCTATCATCACACTTTCTATAAGTGCAAACACACACACATACACACACACACGGTGTCAAAAATGAACCAATTTAATTACCACTGCTCAACAAAATAAAATAAGATACAAACAAATGGAAGAACATTCCATGCTCATGGATAGGAAGAATCAATATTGTGAAAATGGCCATACTGCCCAAGGTAATTTATAGATTCAATGCCATCCCCATCAAGCTACCAATGACTTTCTTCACAGAATTGAAAAAAAACTACTTTAAAGTTCATATGGAACCAAAAAAGAGCCTGCATTGTCAAGTCAATCCTAAGCAAAAAGAACAAAGCTAGAGGCATCATGCTACCTGACTTCAAACTATAGGACAAGGCTACAGTAACCAAAACAGCATGGTACTGGTACCAAAACAGAGATATAGACCAATGGAACAGAACAGAGCCCTCAGAAACAATACCACACATCTACAACCATCTGATCTTTGACAAACCTGACAAAAACAAGAAATGGGGAAAGGATTCCCTATTTAATAAATGGTGCTGGGAAAACTGGCTAGCCATATGTAGAAAGCTGAAACTGGATCCCTTCCTTACACCTTATACAAAAATTAATTCAAGATGGATTAAAGACTTACATGTTAGACCTAAAACTGTAAAATCCCTAGAAGAAAACCTAGGCAATACCATTCAGGACATAGGCGTGGGCAAGGACTTCATGACTAAAACACCAAAAGCAATGGTAACAAAAGCCAAAATTGACAAATGGGATCTAATTAAACTAAAGAGCTTCTGCACAGCAAAAGAAACTGCCATCAGAGTGAACAGGCAACCTACAGGATAGGAGAAAATTTTTGCAATCTACTCATTTGACAAAGGGCTAATATCCAGAATCTACAAAGAACTCAAATTTACAAGAAAAAGACAAACAACCCCATCAACAAGTAGGTGAAGGATATGAACAGACACTTCTCAAAAGAAGACATTTATGCAGCCAACAAACACATGAAAAAATGCTCATCATCACTGGCCATCAGAGAAATGCAAATCAAAACCACAATGAGATACCATCTCACACCAGTTAGAAAGGTGATCATTAAAAAGTCAGGAAACAACAGGTGCTGGAGAGGATGTGGAGAAATAGGAACACTTCTACACTGTTGGTGGGACTGTAAACTAATTCAACCATTGTGGAAGTCAGTGTGGCAATTCCTCAGGGATCTAGAACTAGAAATATCATTTGACCCAGCCATCCCATTACTGGGTATATACTCAAAGGATTATAAATCATGCTGCTATAAAGACACATGCACACATATGTTTATTGTGGCACTATTCACAATAGCAAAGACTTGGAACCAACCCAAATGTCCATCAATGATAGACTGGATTAAGAAAATGTGGCACATATACACCATGGAATACTATGCACCCATAAAAGATGATGAGTTCATGTCCTTTGTAGGGACATGGATGAAGCTGGAAACCATCATTCTCAGCAAACTATGGCAAGGACAAAAAACCAAACACCGCATGTTCTCACTTATAGGTGGGAATTGAACAATGAGAACACTTGGACACAGGAAGAGGAACATCATACACTGGGGCCTGTTGTGGGGTGGGGGAATGGGGGAAGGATAGCATTAGGAGATACACCTAATGTAAATCAGGAGTTAATGGGTGCAGCACACCAACATGGCACATGTATACATATGTAACAAACCTGCACATTGTGCACATGTACCCTAGAACTTAAAGTATAATAAAAAATATATATATTCAAAAAGTAAAAAATAAAAAAGAGTTCTACAATAAAAATCTTGTTTAATTTTTTTAAAACCAGAAAAAAAGAAAAGCCACACTTTACACAGTACTATGTAATTGAGCTTTCTGCAACTGCCTCTGTTAAATTTTTATTTTCAAGAACAGTATCTTAAATGCCTGTTATTTTAAAAAGTACATCTGATGCTTTTGCAATAAATCTGTGTCTTCTGTCTTTCATGTAGCCAGTGATATCACCATATTAGTGCCCAGGGGTGTTGGTAAATGTCAACAAATATTTTCAGCACTTTACACATTTATCATGTGTTTCTCAAAATATTCAAACTCAGTATATAATTTCTCATTAAATATGCACTTTTATGACCTCATTGTTGCTGAAAAAGCTTATTGAAAATTTTTCAAAAAATGATTTACCAATAATATCCAGTAAGAGAAAGGCATTAATTACAAATTTAAATGGCATAAGAAATGTTTTTGAGGTGAAGATGTTTTTTCTTCTCTCTCATTCGAGGTTTTTCATTCCTAAACACATACCACCCCCCACAGACTATATATATATAAAAATATATAAATGTATATTGATTGGAATATATGTATATTTAATGTATATAAATGTATATATTTATACATTTATATATAAAAATATACATATATTTCTTTCAACAGGAATCAATTATTCATCCATCCATGTAATTTTTTTTACACTTTTAAAAGTTAAAATACACATCAGATAAAAACAATAAAGTAGTTATTCTAAGCAACGGAAACTATAGGGAAGTTTAATAGAAAAATGTTAGCACATTGGGAGAAGATATTTTAGCAGCTAAACCTAATAAATATTTTATATATAATTAACTCCAAAATTAACAAGATAAAAAATTAAAAAGAAAATTAGGAAAAGAATTTGAATATGCAATTCACAGAATAATTTTAAGTGTATGAAAATAAGTGCAATTTCTTTAGTAATCAGAAAAACGTAAATGTCAATAGCAATGAGATACCATTGTGCACTTATTGACCAAATCAAGTAGGTAAAGATGACTTGCCATCTAGGATGTGAAAATAGGAGCTCATGCTTTTTTGGTGGGAGTGTAGGCAGTTGCTACCCTTTGGAGGCAATCTGATAGTACTTAGAAAATAAGTAAGCATAAACACTAGGAACTAGTATTCTGATTCTCAGTTATATGCCTGAGAAAAATCTCTTACAGAAACATCTAAATTCTAACACTATTTGGATTGTGGAGTGCAGAATGTAGTTACTCAGTTTTCCTTACAGAAATGATTAAATGTGGCAAGGCCCTCTTTGAAATACAATGTTATAATTTAATTAACTGTGATAGAGATACATACAACTTGTATAGATCATAAAAAATAGTTCTGATATATTTTTCAAGGCAGGACACAGGAAAATATCTATACTATAATATGCAACACAGACATTCACTATACCCAATATATTTTTCAAAGATATCTCACATCCAAGGATATAGGCCAAACACCTTTGAGTAGGTTCCTATGAGAAGTGAGAAAAGGGAGAGATGATTGGAAGCAAAGGGAAAAGAGCAGAGTATGATAGACCAAACAAAACCAAGTAAACACATTGTGCCACAACACAGCACAAGATAGCTAGAGCAGGGTTTTATACACATTGATGAGAAGAGTATGCTGAAATCTGAAGAGTAGAATTAATTTACTCTCATGTCTGCTCTTACAGTCCAAAACAAAATTCACACACACACACACACACACACATTTATCAGGAATACAGAAATATCAAAACTGAATTTTGAAATTAAATAATTCAAACAAAGCTGTTGAAATTTGAAATTATTCTGAAGCCTTGAGAGGAATGTGGCTATGTGGCCTGGGTCACACGGCATGTGGCTGCAACTTCTGCTTTAAAATATATCAGAACTATTTTTTATGATCTATACAAGTTGTATGTATCTCTATCACAGTTAATTAAATTATAACATTGTATTTCAAAGAGGGCCTTGCCACATTTAATCATTTCTGTAAGGAAAACTGAGTAAACAATTAAGACCAAATGGCACCCAGGATAAGACCCCCTCAGATCACTACTCCTCCTCACAAAAAAGTAAAATAATTGTCCTTGGAATGTAGCAATCTGTGACTAATCAAATTATTGTGGGTATTACCTGGTTTCCTGTGGAAAATGTTGTAATCCTGATGAAATTTGTCTCCACCTTTATAAGTGAAAACTTAATTTCTCCACTTTTTTTTTTTTTTAAACAGAGACATTTAGGGTAGGGAAATTACTCTACTATGGAATGTTGACCCCACTCATTTAGAGTTGGTGTGTCCAGGCGGCCATCCTCAAGCTTTGCACTTGATTAAACTCTATACTTAATTGTATTTTCTGAATCTCATATTTAAGATTGACAATAAAAAGCAGCAAGAGTAAAAGAGCTACACTTCCGGAAAATTAAACATAGCAAAAGAAGTCAAGTGTTGAGATTATAGTCTTTGTAAACTTGTAGAATAGAAGCCAGGCAGCCACAAATAATAAAACTGAGAATGATTCTGACAGAGAAAAGACATTTTTTATCTGAGGAATGCCAGCCCCTTCAAATAATCAGGCCCAGAGAGGTACTGAAAAGTGATAGCAGTCACACCTCACTTCCACCTTAAGCTAAGTAATATGACTGTCACCACCAACAGTCATAAATTAACCTAACAATGCCACATGCTAGACACCATAACTCATACCTTAAATGGATGTGAGTTCAACAATGTATAGCCAATTACTAATAAATGATTTCTGTAAAGCAATGAGAATTCCTGACAACTTTTTTTTTTTTTTTTTTTTTTGAGACAGAGTCTTGCTCTGGCACCAGGCTGGAGTGCAGTATTGCAGCTCACTGCAACCCCCGCCTCCTCAGTTAAAGTGATTCTCCAGCCTCAGCCTCCCCAGTAGCTGGGATTACAGGCATGCCACCACACCCAGCTAATTTTTGTATTTTTAGTAGAGACGGGGTTTCACTGTGTTGGTCAGGATGGTCTCGATCTCCTGACCTTGTGATCTACCCGCCTCAGCCTCCCAAAGTGCTGGAATTACAGGCATGAGCCACTGTGCCCGGCTGACAACTTTTATAATCACCTCCTCTACCGATTCATCCATTTTTCTTAAAGGCTTTAGCCTTCCTTTTGTTTCCCCAGACCACTTCCCAGTGTTTCCCAGGTAGCCATCCTCAACTTTGGCCCAAATATTAATGTTGCCTCAGTTTCTATCTTTAGGTGGACAATTCCTACAGACAGCAGAAATCTTTGGGTGCATAATGATTTATCCCCCTATATACAGTGCAGTCCTGGATATAATACAGAATATTGTGTGCCATGAAAAAATAAGGTGAGAAATATGAAGGAGTCACTTGGGTTTGATGAAGTAGATTGGGGATATTAGCTCAAACAATTTAAAGCAAAAAAGTGAAAAGCAGAAATCATAGAGATGCCTTTGAACAGCTCCAGGCTAATGGAGTGAGATTCTATATCAGTTAAGTGTCTGAAGAAAAGGACTACCCCAGGGACAATTGTGTTATGTAATGGTAACAGAAGCTCAAATTCTTTGCCCTTTTAGCATCTGGTTTCTGAAATTCAGACATATAATGATTTATGTAAATAAATGGGAAAAAGTCATAGTTTTTTAAGTATGTGATGATAAATTGAAAAGCAGAATGGAGATTTTCCTCTGTCTTAACCACTGAAAATCCCTTTAATTACATTTAATTACTCCTTTTCTTAGATTTAATTTTACACATTTTATGTGCCTTGAATGAATAAATGCCAATTTTAAGTATGCATTTATTTATTATTTGAGGCACCGTAATTTTACAGAGTAATTCTTTCCTTAGTTAAAATGAATTGATGTTTCCTAAATTATTTCCATTTTTTGAAAGTTAATCCTATGCTAATAAGGGTGAGGAGTCAATACTGCTTTAATTTATTTTCATATTTTCTCATGTTAAAAAAGCTTTTGATGTTCTAATTAAAAAAAGCTTAATGGTAAAATAAAGGTTTGACGGTAGAATCTTATATAAATTTCATTTGCTTTTTTAAAAGAGACTGTGCTAGTAGAAAAGAATTATAAATATGTATTTAAAAGTACTATTTTTGTCCACGTGTAAGTTATTTGTTAATAGGATATACTAATGATTAAAGTTATGATCATAAACATACTAAAACATATCGATTGAATGCCAAAATAACATTTAATTTAAACTTAATTATAGAAATTAATCATATGCTCTGTAGCAAACTTGTAGTATTTTAGTTACATATTACTTATTTGGAAAGTTTCTTTACTTGTTTTTAAAGGAATAGGATTTTGTTCAACTTTTTAAGACAGAAAAAATTGTTGGTTTGTATTGCAGTGCTGAAATATAAATTTTGTCTATCTTAGATAATAGATTATTTATCTGGAATCCATTGAACCACAGGAGATTCCAGATCCTGTGTGTTCTATGAACGTCTCTGCAAAATCTGTATGCATACAGGGTACTTGTACGTATTTTGGAGGGCTAGAAGTCTATAAATTTCAGAATGTATTTAAAGTAATCCATAAATCAAAAAAGAGTGACTACTGGTCTAGGAAAAACAATATGTTCAAATTAAGTATGAGAACAAAATGAAAAGAATTATGTTTTGTCTGTCACTAAGTTTAAGCATGGAAATTATATTATAACAACAATAGAAACAAATGTTAAATACTTCAAGATTTACCAAGTATAGCTATACACATTATTTTATTTATCTTAACAATAACCAAGGGAAGTAGATATTTTCTATCTACAAACTCTTATAGGACATTTTTTACTTGCAAGACAGAAAGATTGTTATTTATTTTAAGAAGAATTATCAAAGAGCAAGATGAGACTTTGTCTTTATTCAGGTATAGGTGGCTAAGATGACCATATATCACAAGTGTATTTAAGCCTATAGCCCTGTCCTTCTATCCTGATTATGCCAGTCAAACTAAATCAAGTTGTGGTATTGTATGGGCTGCAGTCTGTTACATGCACAAAGCTCCCAATCAATCAGTGAGGACAATTTAAAAAAAAAGTTTGCAATGAACTCAGGGGCACTGATTCAACATTAAAAGTAGGAGATGCTCATATTTCTTTATGTCAATTTCTGGGGAAAAATGTGTCAATATACGTCTCTTTGCTGTGAAATTTTTCAAAAATGCACAAAAGTATAGAGCAAAACAAATTATGTACCTATAAAATGATCTACATTTTGACATGCTTATTTTTATCACTCCTCACCTCATTTACATAGTTTTACAGCATACTTGAAGGCATGATATAATTATGTAATTAAAGACAAAAATACGAGCCCCAAAATGGCATTTCCTTACAGAACTGTAACACCATTCTCACACTTAACAAAATTAAGAATAGTTCCTTGATATTTAATGTTAATTTAATCTGCTATCCAATCAGACAATGGTCTTCAATGATGAAAAAAACCTTTAGGTAAAAAAATTGATGGGTTTGACAAATTTGGAAAACTATTTGGCATTTCTACCTAGCATATGACTCAGCAATTTCACTGCTACATGTATACCAACAGAAATGTATACAAATGGTGACAAAGGATATATGCAAGAATGTTTAGTAGCAACCCTGGGTAATTACCTCAAGTTCAACACAATACAAATGCCTATAGACAGTGTAAGAAATATAGTGATGCATATGCACTCAATGAAATAGCATGTGGCAATGAGCACAAATGAACACATAACAACATGGATGCATCTCACTATCTCACTGATGCAATATTTAGTGAAAGAAGCCAGACACAAAATGTTACACTTTGTATTATTTTGTTTATATACAGTTCAAAATGGACAAAATTAATCCATGGTGTACTACTTATGTCAGGGTCTCACGTTTAAATTAAAATATTTCAGTGTAACATGCATGTGTTATATGGATACACCGCAAGGCACATGTTAGAATTAATTTGTGATTTAAATAATAAATAAAATCTAACCTCTGTCCCAAGAAGATAAAAATCTAGCAAGTAAGAAAAATAGGTGTACTATTAATGAAAAATGAATATATTGTTAAAGAAGTACCCTAAATAAAGAGTGGTGGTATGTTATGGAAGGACACTATTAGTGAACACCGATAATTTTTTAGTGTGATGGGCCCTCCACCAGGTTACTTACAGTGGACACACTTAACGTATGTCTATTGCCTGAACCCTGAAGACTCAGCAGTGAGCCAAGACCATGATGCCCAAATGAGGAGCAGGTGTCCCTGAGAACTCAAACATCCCAGAGAGTATCTGAGAGGCTACTAAGAAAAATAGTCTCATTGCTCAACCACAGGAGGCAAAGAGCCAGAATATTAGCTTAAAAGCAATTTAGAGATGAGAAGCAGCACAGATCTCTACAGCTGTCCTGCTGCCATCCAGGAAAGCCCTGTATGTAAGTCCTAATAACCTCTTCCACTCTTCAAGCTGGACTTGTCTGAAGACCATTCTTTGGTCTTTCAGTTCCTTCCCCGTATGGGAGTTGATGATACAGTCCCAAACATTTCTCATAACAATTTTACTTCTTCTTTTCCAACTTGGATGTCTTTTCTTTTCTTTTTCTTTCCAATTTTTTTTTTTTTTTTGGCTAGAACTTCCACTACTATGTTGAATAGAAGTGGTGAATGTGGGTATTCTAGTCTGCTTCTTAGAAGAAAAGCTTTCAACTTTTCATTGTTGAGTACGTTTGCCAAGGTTTTTTTAATATATGGCTTTTATTATGTTCAGGTATTTTCCTTTATTCCTAGTTAGTTGAGTGTTTTTATCATGAGATGGTGTGGATTTTGTCAAATGTTTTTTTCTGCATCAATTGAGGATGCAAGATCATTTTTTTCCTACCTTCTGTTAATGATGTGTACTTACATTTATTAACTTTTACATGTTGAATCATCCCGCATTCCATGAATATATCCCACTTGGTCATGGTGTATAATCCTTTTAATATGCTGATGAATTTTGTTTGCTTGTATTTTGTTGAGAATTTTTGCATCAATGTTTATCAAGTAGATTAGTCTGTTATTTTCTTTTCTTACAGTGTCTTCGTCTGGCTTTCATATCAGGGTAAGCTGACCATATACAATGAGTTAGGAAGTGGTCTCTCCTCTTAAACTTTTTAGAGAAGTTTGAGAAGGATTAATATTAGTTATTTGTTAAATAGGAGAGACACCTAATGTAGACGATGGTTGATGAGTGCAACAAACCACCATGTCAAGTATATACCTATGTAACAAACCTGCATATTCTGCACATGTATCCCAGAACTTAAATAATTAAAAAAAAAAAGTTACTAGTGAAGCCATCAGGTTCGAGGCTTCTCTTTTTTGGCAGATTATTGATTATTTCTTCAAAAAAAGGAATTATTCAATCTCCTTAGTAGCTATAAAGCTATTCAGATTTTCTATTTCTTTGTGATGTAGTCTTGGTAGTTTTTTTCTTAAGAGTTTGTTCATTTCATCTAGGTTATCCAATTTATGTACAAAGGTTTATTGTACTCTCTTACAATCCTTTACATTTCTGGAGAATTGATGTAATATCCCATTTTCACTTCTGATTTTGGTAATCTAAATTTTCTGTTTTTTCTTAGTCTATTTAGGTAAAGGTTTGTCAATTTTGCCAATGTTTTCAAAGAAATGAATTTTGATTTTATTAACTTTCTCCGATTATTTTCTATTATCTCTTCCACTTGTCTCTAATTTTTATAATTTCCTTCTTTCCACTAGTAGTCTTTTTCTAGCTCCTTAGGTTGTATATTGTGGGTTAGATTTTGTTTTGTTTTGAGTTTTAAAGTGTTTATAGCTATGAATTTCATCTTTTTCTCTTCTTCTTTTTCTCATTATTTTTGAGACAGTCGGAGATATTATTACTCTGTATCTCAGGCTGAACTGCAAAGGCAATCATGGCTCACAGCAGCCTTGACCTCCTGAGCTCAAGTTAGCCTCCTGCCTCAGCTTCCCAAGTAGCTTGGATCACAGCACACACTGCATTGCTTGGTTCATTTTTAATTTTTTTTTCTGTAGAGATGCAGTCTCCCTATGTTGCCCAGGCTGGTCTCAAACTCCTGGGCTCAAGCAGTCCTCCCACCTCAGCTGCCCATAGTGTTGGGATTACAGGTGTGAACACCCATCATGAATTTCTTGTCTATAAAAGCTTTTACTGAATACCATAAGTTTTCATATAGAGATGCTACTTAACTTACAATGGGTTTATGTCCCAGTAAACCCACTATAAGTTTAAACTATCTAAGCAGAAAATGCAATCAATACACATCACCTATTGAACATCATAGGTTAGCCTAGCCTACCTTAAACATGTTCAGAACACTTACATTATCCTGCAGTTAGTCAAAATCAATTAATGAAAACTGATTTTATAATAAAATGTTGAATATCTAATGTAATTAAATATTATACTGAATGTGTATCCCTTTTGCATGATCATAAAGTCAAAAAATCGTAGTTGAGCCATTCAAAGCCAGGAATTATCTGTATTGTGATTTTGTTTTCATCTGTCTGTATTTTCTATCTTCCCTGTGACTTTTTGATCCGTTGATTGTTTAACAGTGTTTTCTTTAACTTTCACAAATTTGTAAATTTTCTTGTTTACTTCTGTTTTGATTTCTAACATTATCTTATAATCACAGATGAAGCTTTGTATGCTATCTATCTTTTTATATCTATTGTGACTTAATTTGTGGCCTAATTATTTATATTGCCATTTTGTCATACATCGTTTCATTGTCTTTATCCACATGTTCCTTTATTTCTTGGAGTATGTTTTTAAAAATGTCTTTTAAAGTCTTTGTCTAAGAGATCTGTTATGAAATGTTTCAGGGACAGTTTTTGTTTATTTTTCCTTTTGAATAGACCATATGTTACTTTATTATTTTGTTGAAAACGACATTTTAATCTAAATATATAGAAATTCTAGAAATCAAATTCACTCTCTTCCACTGAATTTGCTGCTTTTTGTTATTGTTTTTATTTTGGATTGTTGTAGGCTGCCTCTGTGCTGAGCATCAACCTAAGGTATAAACTTAAGATTTTGTCAGGTTTTTTGTGAGCCTTTTCCTCTGCATATATGATCACTTTCTAGTTTTTCCTTATATGCAATTGTTATTGAATGTCCTATTCTTTAATATCTGGCTCCCAAAAGGGAAAAAGAAGAAAAATGAAGAGGAGAGGGTAAAAATATTAGCTCTTTAAATTCCCTGTAAGTCATTCAGCCAGAAGGGAAGGGGCTTGCAACAAGGGAGGAGGTGCACTAACAATGGCCAGTCAACTCTTCTGCATCTCTATGATCAGAAGCAGCAATCAGCAATCAGAGCACAGATCCCTGATATTTGGAAGACCAGATTCTTTTTGCATACCCTCGATCCACCAAACAGTGTGCAGGTTGCTGAAGGAACATAGGCACAGCTACCCCTACTTGCCATGGGGTAGAAGAAGGAGATTGTTAGCTACTACTATGCTAAAAGCTTAAATTGATGGAAATTAAGCACAATTTAGTATCTAAGACTTTTCCTGGAACTTGCAAGTCGTCAATAAGCTCCAGAGTTCCAAAACAGTTATGTCAGACAGATTCTGCCAGTGTATTGTCTAGATAGGGAGATAGATTTCTGGTGCTTTCTATTTCATCATCTTTCCAGAATCCTCACTTGCCTTTCTGTTTTTGAAAAATATATGTATCTAATATTACAAAGACCATGAACACTGTAGTCCTGTTCAATCAAGTTTTCTACACATTTCTTCCATGTCATACATTTTGCAAAGCAGTGGACCTATAAGAATGGACTGCCTTCTGAAGAAACTTTGAAATAAGTGGTAGTATGCTGAAACCTAAAATCATATTCCAATTTTCAAGTGGTGATATAAAAGAAAGTCCACTAATGTTTCATTAGTAATACCGAAATCAAGTTAAGATTTTAGGGGCCTTTGCTCATTAAAGTCCATGGTATCCTGTTAGAATCTTATTTAATTTCTAAATAAACTAAGCATAGTCTTGCAACATGTTTAGTGTTATTTATTGTCTTTATGAAACCATGGCAGAGAATATAAAAATAAAAGAACAAAACCTTTTTTAAAAATTCATTCAATTTATATTAAATCATTACCCCAAAAAATCCAGAAAGTGAAAGGAATATTTTTTTTTAGGAAAGAATATATAACCATTGAGAATTCTCTTACACTATTTTGATGGAGAGGGAGCTGGGAAGCAGAAAATGAGCGTAGAACAAACTTTAATTTGCAAGTTAAGGAACTGCAGGGCAAAAATACAAGGTGCTCCTTGAAAAATGTTGGGCTTGGTACTTAAGTAGGATATAATAAAAGCCACAAGATACTGGACCATATTCTAGAAATTCTGTGTTTAAGTTTCTAGGCTTTTTTTTTTTTTTTTTTGAGACAGACTCTCATTCTGTCGCCCAGGCTGGAGTGCAGTGACACAATCTCGGCTCACTGCAACCTCTGCCTCCCGGGTTCAAGCAATTCTCCTGCTTCGGCCTCCCGAG
Source organism: Hylobates moloch (assembly GCF_009828535.3). Classification (NCBI taxonomy): domain Eukaryota; kingdom Metazoa; phylum Chordata; class Mammalia; order Primates; family Hylobatidae; genus Hylobates; species Hylobates moloch. The sequence goes on from NW_026652284.1 coordinate 92,329,791, forward strand.
TAGCTGGGATTACAGGCACCCATCACTATGCCTGGCTAATTTTTGTATTTTTAGTACAGATGGGGTTTCACCATGTTGGCCAGGCTGGTCTCAAACACCTGACCTTGGGTGATCCACACACCTTGGCCTCCCAAATTGCTGGGATTACAGGCGTGAGCTACCATGCCCGGCCAAATTTCTAGGCTTCTAATTTTGTTAATATATCCAAATGTGATGGAATTATCCGAATTTGATTTATACTACCTAACCACAAAAATGTGAGTAAAACACATAAAAAGCTAGCTTATTGACATATAAATATAATTAAGATTGAAAAATGATGAAATTTAACATGTTTTTATAATTAAAAATATAAACTGAACACCTGTATTAAGCCCAGTTCTAGTTGTTGCACTATGGCATGATTTAAATATACTCAAGGTTTCTGGTCATATATAATAAAAAATGCTTAATATTTAAGGCAAAAGAAAACAAATGGTGGCAAGTAGCTTTTGAATAATTAAAACAAGTGCTATAAAGGAGAGTGACTGGATGGCTAGTTTAAATTAGATTGTCATGAAAAATTTTCTTGAGGAGATACTGTTGTAAGTTGAGGTATAAATGTCAAAAGACAAATGCTTGAGGGGATGGATAACCCAGTTACCCTGATTTGATTATTATACATTGTATGCCTGTATCAAAACATCACATGTATCCCATAAATGTGTACACCTATTATGTAAGCATAGTAACTTAAAAAAACAAAGTCATTAAAACAAGCATTATAAACATTGGGGATGTTTATGAAAAAATATTAAGGTAGAAACATTTTGACGTATTCATGAAACCAGAAATATCCACTGTGGCTAATGCAGAGTGAAGAAGGCAAAGTGAAGTAGACCAGGGCAGATTACATAGGATCTGGTTATAACAGGCAGTTTAGATTTTATTCCTAAAAGCAACTGGAAAGCCCTGGAGAGTTTTAAGCAGGAAGATGACATAATAATGTATGTTTTTAGAAAGAAAATTATAACTGTGGTGTAGTGATTTGACTGGCAACAAGAATGGAAGCAGAGGAAACATTTAGGAGACTGCTGTTGTATTCCAAGCTAGAGATAACAGCAATTTGGCCTAGGGAATTAGAGGAGATGAAGAGAAATCAATTCAGAATATCGCTTCACAGGAGATTTGAAAGAACATGGAGATGGTGTGTGTATCATTTAAGATACTTTCAAATTCAACAATAAAATGTCTAATTGAAAGAGGCTTAAACAATCTCTGAAACAAGAAATATGGAACCAGGGCTTTCCAAATTTACAAATAAAACCAAGGATCCAGAATTTTTCTGTCTTTTTACAGCTGCAATTGTCAAAATTATTGACGTGGTTGTTAGGCTTGTTCTCTCCTAATCATAAATGGCTGATACAGATACACCCCATATATATGTGGCAGTTTACAGAAGATGGAAGAAGTGATAATCTTTCTCTTTCTACACTTTTTTTTTTTTTTTTTTAACTTTTTGAGACAGAGTTTCACTCTGTCCCCAGGCTGGAGTATAGCGGCATGATCTCGACTCACTGCAATCTCTGCCTCCTGGGTTCAAGCGAGTCTCCTGCCTCAGCCTCCCGAGTAGCTGGGATTACAGGTGTGTGCCACCATGCCCAACTGATTTTTTGTACCTTTAGTAGAGATGGGGTTTCACCATGTTGGCGAGGCTGGTCTCGAACTCCTGACCTCGTGATCCGCCCACTTCGGCCTCCCAAAGTGCTGGGATTACAGGAGTGAGCCAGCGCGCCCGGCCTATACTTATTTATTTATTTTTTTATTTTTTATTTTTTTTTTTGAGACGGAGTCTTGCTGTGTCGCCCAGGCTGGAGTGCAGTGGCGCAATCTCGGCTCACTGCAAGCTCCACCTCCCGGGTTCACGCCATTCTCCTGCCTCAGCCTCTCCGAGCAGCTGGGACTACAGGCGCCCGCCACCACGCCCGGCTAATTTTTTTGTATTTTTAGTAGTGACGAGGTTTCACCATGGTCTCGATCTCCTGACCTCGTGATCCTCCCGCCTCGGCCTCCCAAAGTGCTGGGATTACAAGCGTGAGCCACCGTGCCTGGCCTACTTATTTTTTAATGAAAAATATTTTTCTCCAGAAGCTACAGTGCAAACTTCCTTCCAGGACTCATTGGCTGTGACTGAAATTCATATTTATGCTGTATGATAAAGGGGGCAAAAGCAAGGTTGACTCTGGCATTTTTAGTTTCTCTTATGGGTGATGGACTCTGCAAGACAGGATGCAGAAGAGGGAAGTAGTTATTGGGTAGGTAACCAACATTATCTGTCAAAAAATGTAAGGAAAAAGTTAAGGATAACTCATAGATGATTTAATTGCAACAATGGTGGTGCTACTTGCAGAAATGAAGACTGAACAAAGAGCTTATTTCAAAGGGAAAATCTTTTAGGCCTATTAGATATCCATGTGGATATTTCAGTTATGCAGTTATGTATATCAGCTTTGAGTCTGAGATATATATGAGAGAGAAAATTTACTGAATATTGCAATATTACTTTTGAAACCACTGCTATGAATATGTATTTAAAATCCATACATTTAAGGATACACCATACACCATAAACCAAATGTGAAAGGCAGGTTAAAGTTTCTTAATCTATACTTTAAAAAAGTGACCATTCCCTGCCTTGTGTCTCATTGGTGTAGGAGACCAGAGAAACACTGCCTGCCACATATGAGCATGTGATACAGTAGACTATGCTTCCTTTCTTGAAAAATTGTCTTTAATCCATGATGCAACATGTGTTAGTCAATTTTTGCATTGCTATACAGGAATACCTGAGTTTGGATAACATATAAAGAAGAGAGATTTAATTGGCTCATTTCTACAGGTTGTACAGGAAGCGTGTTGCTGGCATCTGATTCTGGTGAGGGCCTCAGGAAGCTTTTATTCATGGTGGAAGGTGAAGGGGGAGGAGAAACATCACAAGGTGAGAGCAGGAACTAAGTCTGGGAGCTATATCAAGGCTGGAGACAGCATTCAAAACCACAGGACTATGTGAGCCACCAAGGGAAAGCTTATAGATTATGAAGACAAGAAGTCCCATGCCAGAGCCTTGCTATATGACAACATTTTCAAGTCAAACAGAAGAAAATGAGTCAGAAAACAAGACCAAGGAGGCCTGTCATAGCCAGTTACATACCTCAAGGCACCTCAAATAATAGTTAAATTTTGATAATCATTTCTAATAAATTTACTTTAGTGCTTATGACTGGTTATGTTTATTCTTTATTGCTTGCTCAATGACATTTTAATCTTTCCTTTTAGAGTGACTTTTTAAAAAGTGATTATAAAACATAACCCTAGAAATGATAACTTAGAAAATCATTACCATATGTATTAGTTAGAATGATATTTGGGAAGATATAACAGAAAAACCCCAAGAAGCTGTGGTTTACATAGGATTGAAACTATGTCTCTACATATAAATAAACATAGGCAGCTCAGAGCTGATCTGACGGCTACAGGATTATCAAGTCCCAGGTTTCTTCTGCCAATTTTAGTGGGTCACCTCATACATCAAAAGAAGGAGAATAATGGTGAGAAAAGTGACATGTTGTAAAAATACTTCCACTCTGGCCGAGCGCGGTGGCTCATTCCTGTAATCCCAACACTTTGGGAGATGGATGCGGGCGGATCACTTGAAGCGGGAATTTGAGACCAGCCTGGCCAACATGGTGAAACCCCATCTTTACTAAAAACACAAAAATTAGCCAGGCATGGTGGTGCATGCCTGTAATCACAGCTACTCAGGAGGCTAAGGCACAAGAATCACTTGAAATCGGGAGGCAGAGGTTGCAGAGAACCGAGATCACACCACTGCACTCCAGCCTGGGCAACAGACCAAGACTCTGTCTCAAACAAAAACAAAAACAGAAACAACAACAAAAAAGTCCACTTGTTTTATACCACTGGGCAGAAATTAGAAATCATGCCTGCTCTCACTGTAAGGAAAGTTGGTAAGTACCGTTCTTTATTTTGAGTGGCCATGTGTACAACTCTAAGTCTCTATTCTTGAACGAACTGAGAATAGATGGGGGGAGAACATCTATTTGCTGCTTCATCTAATGACAGCTCCCTAAATAATCTTAAAGTATTTCTTAGACCACTTTTCACACATGAAAATCTGAAATGTTAAGTTAATAAAGTGACTACTGTCACAGTAAAGTCAGAGGTGAAGATGCTAATCAAACATTTCAACTTACATGTTCACCTCAAAAATCCTATGATTTTTCTTTCTGTATTATGTAATAGTGAAACTTATCTGTTTATGGAATCTCATTTGGCAATATAATTGGTAAAATATTCAACATCAAGTGCCGTCCTGAAACATATGTAGATTACTAGACATTGTCTTTACTCTTGCTTCACATCAGTGCTTCCGTCAGTTAGGGAACAGCACCTGTTTATATCAATGTAATAATGTAAAGAAAGATGCGAAGTTCCAAACAGTGTTAAACTATTCCCATATCTACTATCCAAAGGTAGAGTAAACAAGCACTTTTTAATAATAGTAAAATATTATATATAAATGTATTCTATATGAATATATGAAGTCTGAATACCTGTAACTATTATATATTGTTATATGAATAATATATAAAGATGCTTTATATGTATGTATATACATAAAGATATGGTGCTTATTAAAAGGCATATAATAGTTGAAAATTAAAAGTCAAGGAAAATAAAAAATACACACACGATGGATCGAACTTTGGTCACAAAGTCTGATTTAGGCTTTAACTACATAGAAATAATTTATCAGGCAAAAGCAACTTAAAGAGTGTTTTAGTAAGGGTCAAAAATTCTACAGATCATCACATCACTTAACACTTGTAAAGTGTACTGTAGCTGAGTCACATCCTTCATGCAATTACAAGATATTTCTAGCAAATAGGAAACATCTGCTTACAAAATATCATTAATATAAATATTTAAAGTAAGTGGCAGAATTTTAAAGCATGTTTTTCTTCACAGACATCATTTCCCAAAAGATGACTGCTAAGATATAACTCTGACTTAAATGGTATTCAAATTATGACACCTCTAAATAGAGCTGGTTGATGAGTCAATTAGTAGATGATGACAAAATAAATATTACCCAGAATGACAGGTCTCCTACTTAACCCAGATCAAGTTTGGACAGAGGAAGAAGGCTTATTTATAGACTGTAATCAACTTTGTGATTATTTGAATGCTGGATAGAGGGAAAAATATAAATTTAAAATCTATTTGCCAGTATTGTACTAGTATACTTTCAATATAAGGGGAAAATCCCATGCTACTGGTTCTGAAAGATCCAGCTTTCAATGTGTATGGGGACATTACCACTAGTTAACTTCTACAGATAACTGTAAAAGATGGAGGTCCTTTTTTTTTTCTTGTACTGCTCTAGAACTAAGAATATGGATGCAATAGTAGTCAAAGAATAGTTAACTCTTTAAAAAATCAAGAAAAACAAAAAGACGAAGAAACTTCTAAACTGCTCAGGAGATCTGATTCTGATGCAGAAGAGGAAGAAAACAAGGTGTAAACTGAATTTCCATGTTCACTGTTACCCATGTATTTACTGCCATAGACTGTATTTTTAAAACTATTTTCCCCCCAAAATAATAGTAATAATGAAAACACACTAAACACACACATTTGCACTCATACCTCTAAAAGTAAAAAAATTAAAAATAGCAAAAAAGCTAGCTCCTGCCTTTTAAACTATGCTTATCTTTTTAAAATGTGTATTTAAAAGATAATGTTTTTCCAACTGTGAACAGACATGCATCTCCATACGGTTTCAGTTGGTTATCCTCAATTGCTTTTACATTCAAACATTATAAAATATACCTTTACTGCTAAAATTATAAATAATATTTTCCATATATTTAATGATCAATGTTTTCTTGATGTGCTGTGCTAAATGAGCCAGTAGAATTGATGACAGAAGTATTTATTTTCTTGAATCTGAAAGTACCCTGCTGTTCAGAGATCAAATGCAATATGGGGACCTGGGGACTCTGGACAGTGGAGTTACCTGTTTAGTCCTTTTTTTTTTTTTTTTTTTAAATTAACGTGAGTTCTATTATTGCTGCCACACTCTCATATACCTGAATAAGATCATCACAGTTCTTAGATTCTCACCCGCAGAGTAATTTCTTGAAATATTTCTAGGCAAAGGTACTTCGTTGCAAATTCAGTGTTTATTGTTTCTGAATATTTCTTCTGTAAAGTTTTAACTTCTGTAACATTAGACTTAGAAGACACACACTTTGAAAAAGAATCTTTACATTTTTTATATTAAATTAGAACAAGAAATCAGCATTGCCAGTGGGTAATGACCTCCTTCTCTTTATCTATTGATTATGTTTTCTGGTTTATTTTCTCTCTCTTCAATATCTTCCAGTTAAATTGACCTTTCCTCACCTCAAACTTATTTTTGTTGAATAAGTGACCTTGCTATTATTTCTTGCGGGCATAAGGACTTTTTTCATCTCCGTGGATTAAAATTATATATATATATATGTGTGTATATATATATATACACACACACATATATATACACACATATATATGTATATATATATACACACACATATATATGTACATATATATACACACACACATATGTATATATATACACACACATATATGTATATATATATACACACACATATATATATATACACATATGTGCACATATATATTTATGTATGTGGGAAAAACAGCACTTCCAAGTGTTTTTGCTCCTATAAGATTGAAACTGCCTTTGCAAAAATTAGGACAGTGACAGAAATCTGACATAGGAAAAATATGACAGTGAAAGAAATCTGACCTAACCAACTCCATCTTGCTTCCGATCTCCAAGCTATTTTTGTTTATTTCTGGGCATAGGCCAAGCTAGTTACTATGGGAGAAGTTTTGTTTATAGTTTAACTTTAAAACATATATAATAACAACCACTTCCTGAAACTAACCCCCAAGCTCAAGGACCCAAACCACTTTTGTAGAACTAACGAATTAGCCACAAAGTTAAAATTATGGTTCAGGAGTCATGTAGCCAGAGGTCACAGGATTTGTAGTCTCTCCAATTGCTCCTATAAATAACATCACTATTTTAAAGCCTAAAGTTGGTATTTTGAGGTATTTTCCAGACCTTGCATTACAGTGGACCAGCTGGTACCACTTGGACTGGTAACCCATACCAAGAAACTAGCTGGTTTGGTCTTGTGATCCCAACCCAGGAACTGACTCACTGCAAGAAGCAGGCTTTGATCCCCTATGATTTCATCCTCAATCCAACATCCCCCCACTCCCTACCCACCTGCCTGCCAAACTGTCCTTGAAAAAGCCTAGCTTCTGAGATTTCAAGGAGGCTGATTTGAATAATTTTTCTCATCCTTCTGCTTGGCTAGACCTGTGATTATTTAACCCTTTCTCTACTGCAATACCACTGCCTCAGTGAAGTGGTTTGATCTGTGCAGTGGGCAAGAAGAACCCACAATTTGACTTTAATTTAGATGAATCCATCTCATAGTTTCTTTATGCTATGGAAAAGCTATCCCTAGATATGTTTTCCTATGCTTTTAAACACTGAAGTTTAGCTTTTTCACAGTTGGGTCTCTGATCCAATCCATCTAGAATTCTTTTTGTGAATTAAGTGAGCTAAAGATATCATTTTATTATTTTTGCATGGTTAGAAAGATTTTCCAGCACAATTATCTGATTTAATGGGAATACTGAGGAAGTTTAAAATAGGGCCCATCTACAGAATTTTTTCTAGGAGAAAGGATGGTGTCCCAAATGTTTAAACATATTTGGGTTTAATCTACTACCCTCTGAAACAATGTTTGGACACACTAGTCCTCAGTAGAAGTTTATCTTTTCTTCTATCATTGACAGAATAAAAAGGATCTTGACTTAACCATCCTTGCTTGAAGAAAAAAAAAGGTTATCTCTAAGTCAATATTTAAAAGTCACAAGCATGAGAAAAGGGAATGCTTATATACTGTTGGCGGGAATATAAAATAGTTCAGCCTTTGTGAAAAGTAGTTTGGAGTTTTCTCAAAGAATGAACAATAAAATCACCATTTGATCTAGCAATCTCATTACTGGGCATATACCCAAAGGAAAATAAACTGCTCTACCAAAGAGACACCTCCACTCGCATGTTTATTGCAGCACTATTCACAGCAGCAAAGACACGGAATCAACCTTGGTGCCTATCAGTGGTGGATTGGATAAAGAAAATATGGTACATATACATCATGGAATACTACGCAGCCATAAAAATAAAAAACCATGTCTTTTGAAGCAACATGAATGTTGCTGGAGGCTATTATTCTAAGTGAATTCACGCAGAAACAGAAAACCAAATACCATATGTTCTCAACTGTAACAGTTTAGTGGGAGCTAAACTTTAAGTACAAATGAATATCAAGATAGGACAAATAGACACTAAGGACTCCAAAAAGAGTGAAGCAGGGAGTGGGGCAAGAGTTGGAAAACTACCTATTGGGTAACATGTGCACTATTTAGGTGATAGGACCAATGGACGCCCAAATCTCAGCACCATGCCATATATCCATGTAACAAACATGCATGTGCACCTCCTGAATCTAAAATAAATAAAAACAGAAACAGATCCAAAAAGTGATAAGCACTTCTCTTACACTCTGTACTAATCAACATAATCTAACCTGTAGAAAAATTATGCAAAAAGTGGTTATGGTGAATTCCAAACATTAGTTATTCCATACTAATACCAAGACTTGGTTCAGTAGACAGTTTCAGGTACAGGTGGTGGAGCAATGAGTAAGACAGTCAAAGTCCCTGAACTCTAGAACCAAAAACAACAAAGGAGGGAATACCGAACAAAATTAGGTACATTAACAAATAAGACTATTTTACGGACTGACAGTTTAAATAACATAATACTATGGAAGTGCTCGAGAATAATGTGATGGGCATTGGCTACTTAGATAGGGTGAACAGGGAAGAAATATTTCAATTGACAAGAGACCTGAGACCTCAATGATCAGAATGAGCCTGGCATGCTAGACTTAAGCAAAAAATGCTTCAGGTTGAGAGTGTTGTAGATGCAAACAATGCGCTTAGATGTGCTTAAGGAAGAATGAGAAGCCTAGCGTGGCTAGAATTCAGGAATCCAGGAGATATGAAGTCAAGGAAGCATATGTGTAAGAAATACTAATTTTATTCTAAGTGCAATGTAAACACTTGGATAGTTTTAAGTAGAAATGTGGTTTGTTTTGGTTTAAGTTTCAAATAATTCTTCTGGATGCTGGGAGACAAAGTTGGCCTAATAATGACCAATTAGGAAGTTGTTATAGATTTTATAGTACTCTAGGCAGAAATATTTGAGTCTTGGACTAAGGTTAATTGTACTAACAGAATATTATCTATACAATACATATTTATAATATATATTTGAGGGAATATATGTATATTAGTATATATGTACACAGTCAGCCTTTCATATCCATGGGTTTTTAATCTGTAAATTCAACCAACCACAGATTGAAAATATTTTAAAAAGTTCCATCTGTACTAAACATGTACAAATGCTTTTGATTGCCATAATTCTCTAAACAATACGGTATGACAACTATTTACTTAGTATTTACATTGTATTAAGTATTATAAGTAATCTAGATATTATTTAAATACACAAAATAAAAGAAAGAAATGAATATAAAAAAACTTGCATAGGTTATATGCAAATACTATACAATTTTATATAAGGAACTTAAGCATCTGCATATTTTGGTATCTATAGGAGGTCCTGGAACCAATCTTCCATGGAGACCAAGGGACAACTGTATGTATATTTTATGAAGATGACTTACTAATAAAGGCAAGAGAAAAACAGAAACGGTCATTGATATTTTGATGTGTGTGTGTATCAATGGCCTTTCTACAGATATACATCTTATAATTAAAATTCATATGGAAATGCAAGGGAGTCAGAATAGCCAAAAATTTAAAAAAGAGGAATAAAGTTGGCAGATGCACCCTTCTGAATTTCAAAACATATAATAAAGCTAACGTAACCAAGACAATGTCATTTGGTATAAAAATAGATATACCAATTAATGGATAAAATTGAGCCCAGAAATAAGTCCAAACATCTATGTTCAGTTGATATTTCACAGCCAAGATCTTGAACTGGGAGATAATAGTCCCTTCAAGTAGGTGTCTAGACAATTGAATACACACATGCAAAAAAAAAAAAAAAAATAGTTAGACCCCTACCTCAAAAACTTTAACTTTAAATGGATCAAAGACCAACTATAAGAGATAAAACTATAAAAATCCTAGGAGAAAATATTGGGATAAATCTTTGCAATAGTGAATTTGGAAATGCTTTCATAGATGTGACACTAAAAACGAGAAAAAGTGAAAAGTTAGATAAAAATTAGTCACCAAAATTAAATGCATCATTACAGTTAAACACTTTATGCATTAAGGGCACAATCAAGAATGTGAAAAGACGACTTGTAAATGGGAGAAACTATTTTCAAAGCATATATTTGATAAGACACTATTATGAAGAATACAGTTAAAAACTCTTACAATTCAACATTAGAAGACAAATGATAATGAGCCAATAGTTGAATAAATATTTTACTGAAGAAAATGTATAAATAGGCAACAGGCATATTAAAAATTGCTCAACAGCATTTGTTATTAAGGAAATGAAAATTTAAACCACAATGTATAATAAATGTACCCAATAAATAAAATATGCCCAAGAGTAATAAATACAAAACTTGTATGTATTATTTGTGTCCACATAAAACCTTGTACATGTTTAAAATAACATGATTTATAATAACCAAAATGTGTAAATTATTCAAATGCCCATCACCTGATGAATGGATAAATATGATATATTCATACAATGGAATGTTATTTATCAATAAAAAGCAATGAAGTAATAATTCACACTACAGCATGAACATTGAAAATGTTACCTAAGTGAAAGGAGCCAGTCACATAAAACCACATACATGAATTCATTGATATGCAATGTCTTGAACAGACAACTCTATATACAAGAAGAAAGTAGGTAAATGGTTTTCCAGGAGCTGAGAGGTCAGTGATTTAGGGGTGAATACTAACTGCCACGTGACTTTCTGAGGAGACTGAAATTAGATTGTATGAGGGTTTCACCAGTCTATGAATATACTAAAAAAATTGAATTTTATATTTCAGATGAGTGAATTGTATGGCATATGAATCCTATCCTAATAAACCCACTAAAACATACAAAGCAAAAATAAAGCCTGAAAATAAAATAAAATCTGAAATACAAACATTCTCTATACAGAATTGTTTATATTTATTAGAAACTTGGCTACATGAAGCCTTTATACACCTTTGTATAATGTCAGACAATTGTTCACAAAGAATATTTTACGTAATACAATTTTCATTATTGGCCGTTTTTAGATACTTCCCTTAAAAGAAGACATTTTTGCAGCCAAAAGACACATGAAAAAACGTTCATCATCACTGGCCATCAGAGAAATGCAAATCAAAACCACAATGAGATACCATCTCACACCAGTTAGAATGGCGATCATTAAAAAGTCAGGAAATAACAGGTGTGGAGAGGACGCGGAGAAATAGGAACACTTTTACACTGTTGGTGGGACTGTAAACTAGTTCAACCATTGTGGAAGACAGTGTGGTGATTCCTCAAGGATCTAGAACTAGAAATACCATTTGACCCAGCCATCCCATTACTGGGTATATACTCAAAGGATTATAAATCATGCTGCTATAAAGACACATGCACACATATGTTCATTGTGGCACTATTCACAATAGCAAAGACTTGGAACCAACCCAAATGTCCAACAATGATAGACTGGATTAAGAAAATGTGGTACATATACACCATGGGATACTATGCAGCCATAAAAAAGGATGCGTTCATGTCCTTTGTAGGGACATGGATGAAGCTGGAAACCATCATTCTGAGCAAACTATCGCAAGGACAGAAAACCAAACACCGCATGTTCTCACTCATAGGTGGGAATTGAACAATGAGAACACTTGGACACAGGAAGAGGAACATCACACACCAGGGCCTGTCATGCGGTAGGGGTCTAGGGGAGGGATACCATTAGGAGATATACCTAATGTAAATGATGAGCTAATGGATGCAGCACACCAACATGGCGCATGTATACATATGTAACAAACCTGCATGTTGTGCACATGTACCCTAGAACTTAAAGTATAATTAAATAAAAAGAAAACCACTTCTGATTTTTTGAGACAGTCTCACTCTGTCGCCCAGGCTGTAGTGCAGTGGGGCGATCTCCCATCACTGCAAGTTCCGCCTCCCAAGTTCACGCCATTCTCCTGCCTCAGCCTCCAGAGTAGCTGGGACTACAGGCACCCGCCACCACACCCAGCTAATTTTTTTCATATTTTTAGTAGAGACGGGGTTTCACCATGTTAGCCAGGATGGTCTCGATCTCCTGACCTTGTGATCCACCCTCCTCGGCCTCCCGAAGTGCTGGGATTACAGGCGTGAGCCACAGGGCCCAGCCTGATTTTTTTTTTTTTTTTTTTTTTTTTTAAGAGA